>NC_052163.1:130053144-130271417 GCF_902713615.1 Scyliorhinus canicula
CCCCTATCCAAGGTCAACACCTCCACCCTATCCCCATTACCCAGTAACCCCACCCAACACTAAGGGCAATTTTGGATACTAAGGGCAATTTATCATGGCCAATCCACCTAACCCGCACATCTTTGGACTGTGGGAGGAAACCGGAGCACCCGGAGGAAACCCACGCACACACGGGGAGGATGTGCAGACTCCGCACAGACAGTGACCCAAGCCGGAATCGAACCTGGGACCCTGGAGCTGTGAAGCGATTGTGCTATCCACAAGGCTACCGTGCTGCCCTTATGGTTGACTCTTAACTGCCCTCTGCAATGGCCGAGCAAACCCCTCAGTTCAAGGGCACTTAGGGATGGGTAACAAATGCTGGCTCAGCCCAGCAATGCCCACATCTCATGAAAGAATTTTAAAAAGCTCTGCTGTTTCTTTTGAAGAGTGGGAGACAGCATGTGCAGAAAGAGAGCTATTAACAATATCAGTTAGTGGGGGAGGGGGGACTGGGAGCTGTGTATGTAAGCTATGTTGGCTGGGTGTGGTTGTTGGTTGGGTGGCTGTTACTTACTTTGTTGCTTTTCCTCTTGAAATTGTTGTTAAGAATTTATAAACGCCTTAATAGAAAGTTTTTTTAATGTCAGCTAACATGGGAGGCAGAAAGGGAAATTTGTTGGCCAGCAGTTTAATGGGGGTAGGACGGAGGAAGCATTAGGGGGGTTTCATGGACAATGTGAGAGCACGTCATGAGATAGGAGCGAAAGTAGAGAGTGATATGGGTTCAAAATGCTGCCTCACGGCGCCGAGGTCCCAGGTTCAATCCCGGCTCTGGGTCACTGTCCGTGTGGAGTTTGCACATTCTCCCCGTGAATCTAAATCAATTCACATACTTCAACCAGCTCCTTAATTAAACTTTACCCAGATGCCTTTATTTATGAGTATTACAAAGTACAGAGACACATATAATGAAACACACTTTATTAAATATAGTTAACCCATAAATTACCCAATATACATACAAGAAACACCCAGCATTCGTCTATATTACCTGCAAAGGTGCTTTCATAAGCTGTAGATCCACTCCCTGAGTCCCTCTAGTTCCTCTTTGCAAAGGTGATTCTCGCTGAATGTTGCTTCCTTCTCGTCTGCTCAAGAGGTCACCTCACACACCAAGCTTCGAGTCTTTGCTCCCGAGTAGGCAATGCCTATTTTTATTCCCCTGTTGCTACCCACCGCCTTCCTCCGCCTGCCCTTGGCCTTCGGCCAATGGAGTCTCAGAAGGCAGGGCCCTGGGTTATTCAGCAACTGTGGGCAATAGGACAATGGTGCTGCTCCAGACATGTCTCTCCCCCACCCTCCCCCTCTCGGCAGCCAGTCTGAGTTTTGTATATTCGGATTTTGCAGGCTTCTGCAGATGTGGTTTTTAAGGTGCCCAATACTTTAATTTAAGATATCCAATTTAATCAGCCTTAAAACTAAACCCTGATTATATTTATTAGTGCCCAGCATAACCAAACACCCCTCCCTCCCACCTGGCCCGCCTATTCACTCTGACAAATTCTTCCATCGCCCACCACATACTAAAGTCTGACAACACCCACTAACACGTTAAAAAACTCCTAAACCACCCTCCAACGTCCCCAACCGGAATCATTGCTCAACCATTGCTTAATCGTCACATTGACAATATCACACCTAACTACAGTCACAGACTAGCGTTACAGCGGTTGTAGCAAGGCCTAAACAACACAACGGCCTACAAAGTGAAGCCGAGCAGTATCTCCAGCAGCAGCGCACCCCTCCCCGATGAAGTCAATCCATTCTATCCCGGTTCGAGCAGGTAGCATGGTGGCACAAGTGGATAGCACTCAGGCTTCACAGCGCCAGGGTCCCAGGTTCGATTCCCCGCTGGGTCACTGCCTGTGCAGAGTCTGCACGTTCTCCCCGTGTCGGCGTGGGTTTCCTCCGGGTGCTCCGGTTTCCTCCCACAGTCCAAAGACGTGCAGGTTAGGTGGATTGGCCATGCTAAATTGCCCCATAGTGACCAGAAAGATTAGATGGGGTTACTGGGTTACGGAAATAGGATGGAAGTGAGGGTTAAAGTGGGTCGGTGCAGATGCGAAGGGCCGAATGGCCTCCTTCTGCACTGTATTTTCTATGAAACCATCAATCTGCTGTCAACTGACCCAGCAGCCCCGGACACACCCATACCCACCGTCGCAACTTCCAAAGCCAGATCGGCCTTCCTGGAAGTGCACTCAGAGCCTGCGCGGACCAGCTGGCAGATGTGTTTGCGGACATCTTCAACCTGTCCCTACTCCGTTCCGAGTTCCCCACCTACTTGAAGAAGACCACCATCATACCGGTGCCAAAGAAGAACCAGGCAACGTGCCTCAGTGTTTACCCTCCGGTGGCCCTGACATCGATCGTCATGAAGTGCTTCGAGAGGTTGGTCATGGGACATATCAGCTCCATACTCCCGGGATGCCTGGATCCACTGCAATTCACATACCGCCACAACCGGTCCACAGCAGACGCCATCTCCCTGGCCCTACCCTCATCCCCTGAGCATCTCGACAACTCGGGCTCCTACATCAGACTCCTATTTATTGACTGGAGCTCCGCCTTCAACACCATAATCCCAGCCAAACTCATATCAAAGCTTCAAAACCCAGGACTTGGCTCCTCACTCTGCAACTGGATCCTTGACTTTCTGACCCACAGACACAATCAGTAAGAATAAACAACAACATCTCCACGATAGTCCTCAATATCGGGGCTTCCCAAAGCTGCATACTTACCCCCCCCCCCCCCCCCCCCCCCCATCTATACTCTCCATACACACACACAACTGTGTGGCAAAATTTGCCTCCAACTCCATCTGCAAGTTTGCTGACGACATGACTGTAGTGGGTTGACTCGTCTCGAACAACGACGAGTCAGAATTCAGGAGGGAGATAGAGAACCTAGCGGAGTAGGGCAGCATGGGGGCACAGTGGTTACCACAGTTGCTTCACAGCTCCACGGTCCCAGGTTCGATTCCCGGCTTGGGTCACTGTCTGTCCAGAGTCTGCACGTTCTCCCCGTGTCTGCGTGGGTTTCCACCGGGTGCTCCGGTTTCCTCCCACAGTCCAAAGATGTGGGGCGCGATTCTCCCAGACAGGGAGAAATCGTAAGGCTGGCGTCAAATCCGGGCGGGTTTGACGCCAGCCCCCCCCCTTCCCGACCGGGAACCGATTCTGGTCCCCGGTCGGGGCTAGTATGCCGCGGCCGTGAACTCCGGCATCGCGGGCTTAACGAATTTCGTTAAGCCCGCTTGCCAGAGTTTGCGCCGGCTGACGCGTCACATGACGTCAGCCGCGCATGCGCAGATTGGAGGACTCCAACCCGCGCATGCGCGGATGACGTCATCGTGCATTTGCGCGAAACCCGTGCATGCGCAGGCCGGGATGCCCCTCAGCCACCCTGTGAATTGATACAGCGGGGCGGCGGAAGGACAAAGAGTGCGCGGGAATTGGACCCGCTGCCCGCGATCGGTGCCCACCGATCGCGGGCCCATGGCACCCTTGGCACGGCCGTGGTACTGCTGTGCCAATCGGTGCCATGGTTGCCAAGATTGGGACTTTACGGCCGTTTTTACGAACGGCCAGACCAGGTGTGTTTGCCGTTCGTAAAAACGGCCGTAAAGGGCTTGGAATTCGGCCCATCAGCCAGCTGAGAATCGCTGCTGGCCGTAAAAAAACGGCGGCAGCGATTCGTGTCGGGAGTTGGGCGTGGGGGGGGGGGGGAGAATAACGGGAGGGCGTCGGACTAGCGTTGCCGTAAAAATTTACGACCCCCGCTATTCTCCGCACCGTCGTGAGTGCGGAGAATTGCACCCGTGCTGTTTAGGTGGATTGGCCATGATAAATTGCCTTTAGTGTCAAAAAAGTTAGCGGGCTTAAGTGGGGTGCTCTTTTCAAGGCCCGGTGCAGACTGGATGGGCCGAATGGCCACCTTTTGCACTGTAAATTCTACGACCCTCTCTCTCTCTATGTCTCTGTGATGTGAGCAGTCACACTGTGATGCAGATTATAAACTTCCACGACAGTTTGTAATAAAGAGCTGTTTTTGGACAATCTACACTATTATGTTATCAATCACGTGGCCAATGCTTAGCTGTCAGTTGACGAACCCCCCCCCAACCACCCCCACCCCCCACCACCCCCCCCCACCCACCCCCCCACCCCCCCCACCCCCCCCACCCCACCCCTACCCCCCCAACCCCCCACCCACCCCCACCCCCCACCACCCCCCCCCCCCGAGCATATTCACCCATGTTAGCTAACATTAAAAAAACTTTCTATTAAGGCGTTTATAAATTCTTAACAATTTCAAGAGGAAAAGCAACAAAGTAAGTAACAGCCACCCAACCAACAACCACACCCAGCCAACATAGCTTACATACACAGCTCCCCAGTCCCCCTCCCCCACTAACTGATATTGTTAATAGCTCTCTTTCTTCACATGCTGTCTCCCACTCTTCAAAAGAAACAGCAGAGCTTTTTAAAATTCTTTCATGAGATGTGGGCATTGCTGGGCTGAGCCAGCATTTGTTACCCATCCCTAAGTGCCCTTGAACTGAGGGGTTTGCTCGGCCATTGCAGAGGGCAGTTAAGAGTCAACCATATGACTTCCGGTGGCCACTATGAGGGAGTAGGTCACAAATTGGTGGCTCCCGCTCTGGCTAGACATTCGGACCTTCCCCCCCGACATTTTTTGTGTTTTTAAGCGCTGGACGTGAAGAAACAGTGAATGAGTGTCTGGCGTATATATTGGTTTATGGAACAGAGAGCCACCCACCGCCTTCCACCACCTGCCCTTGGCCATCGGCCAATGGAGCCTCTTCCAAGCTGCACCCTCCCCCTCCATCACCCACCTGCGAATCATTGCCACATTCGCAGCCCAGTAATACCCACACAGGCTGGGCAACGCCAAGCCGCCTACCTCCCTTCTTCGCTCCAGGAATACCCTCCTCACTCTCAGGGTCTTCCGCGCCCACACAAACCCCAGAATACTCTTATTCACCCTCTTGAAAAAAGCCTTCGGAATCAATATGGGGAGGCACTGGAAAAGAAACAAAAACCTCGGGAGCACCGTCATCTTAACTGACTGGACCCTGCCCGCCAAAGAGAGTGGCAGCGCGTCCCACCTCCTGAACTCCTCCTCTATCTGTTCCACCAGCCTCGAAAAGTTTAGCCTGTGCAGGGCCTCCCAGCTCCTAGCTATCTGGACCCCAAGATATCTAAAGCTCCTCTCTGCCCTCTTCAACGGGAGCTCTCCTATCTCCCTCTCCTGGTCCCCCAGGTGAGCAGGGGAGACAAGGGGTACCCCTGCCTCATCCCTCTGGAAAGCCGAAAGTCCTCCGACCTCCTCCCATTCGTCACCACACTCGCCACCGGGGAACTATACAGCAACCTCACCCAGCTGATGAATCCCTCACCAAACCCAAACCTCCTCAGCACTTCCCACAGGTAGCTCCACTCCACCCTATCAAAAGCTTTCTCCGCGTCCATCGATGCTACTATTTCTGCCTCCCCAGCCGCCGATGCCATCATCATAACATTAAGAAGCCGCCGCACATTGACATTCAGCTGCCTCCCCTTCACAAACCCCGTCTGGTCCTCATGGATAACCATCGGGACCACATCTTCCACCCTCCTGGACAGTATCTTAGCCAACAACTTTGCATCCACGTGAGGAGTGAGATCGGCCTGTAAGACCCACATTGGAGGGGGTCCTTATCGCGCTTCAGGATCAGTGAGATTATTGCTCCGGACATCGTCGGGGGCAGAGCCCCCCCTTCCCTCGCCTCATTCAGGGTCCTCACAAGCAGTGGGCCCAGCAGATCTGAAAACTTCTTGTAAAACTCCACCGGGAACCCGTCAGGTCCCGGTGCTTTCCCTGTCTGCATGCTCCCCAGCGCCTCCATCAGCTCCTCCAACTCGATTGGGGCCCCCAGGCCCTCCACCCGCTCATCCCCTACTCTTGGGAACTCCAGCCTATCCAGAAAGCGGTCCATCCCGCCCACCTCCCTAGGGGGCACCGCCCGGTACAGCCCCTCGTAAAAGGATCTGAACACCCCATTAACGTCCCTGCCACCCCGCACCAAGTTCCCTCCTGCATCTGTGACTCCCCCTATCTCTCTCGCTGCCTCCCGCTTCCGGAGCTGGTGGGCCAGCATCCGACTTGCCTTCTCCCCGTACTCATATACCGCCCCCTGCGCCCTCCTCCACTGCGCCTCCGCCTTCCGGGTGGTCAGTATATCGAACTCCGCTTGGAGACTGCGACGCTTCCTCAAAAGCCCCTCCTCCGGGACATCCGCATACCTCCTATCCACCCTTACCATTTCTTCCACCAGCCTCTCCCTCTCAACCCTCCCCACCCCTCTCCCTGTGCGCCTGAATGGATATCAGCTCCCCTCTAACCACCGTCTTCAGCGCTTCCCAAACCACCCCAACTTGCACCTCCCCGTTATTATTGGCTTCCAAATACCCCTCTATGCCCCTACGGACCCGCCCACTACTTCCTCCTCTGCCAGAAGCCCCACATCTAACCTCCACAGCGGGCGCTGATCCTTCCCCTCCCCCAGCTCCAGGTCCACCGAATGTGGAGCATGGTCAGATATGGCTATCGCCGAATACTCCGCCCCCACCACTCTCGGGATTAGCGCCCTGCTGAGAACAAAAAAGTCAATTCAGGAATAGGCCTTGTGGACATGGGAGAAAAAGGAAAACTCCCTACCCCCCGGCCTCAAAAACCTCCAAGGGTCTACCCCTCCCATCTGATCCATGAACCCCCTCAGCACTGAGGCCGCCGCCGGCCTCTTGCCCGTCCTAGCCTTCGAACGATCCAGAGCCGGATCCAACACAGTATTAAAGTCCCTTCCCAAGATCAAACCCCCCCCCCCCTCCCCCAGCCCCCCCCCCTCCCCCAGCACCCCCCCCCCCCCCCCCCCCGTCTCCAGGTCCGGGATCCGGCTCAACATTCGCCGCATGAAGCCCGCATCATCCCAGTTGGGGGCGTACACATTGACCAGGACCACCCGCTCCCCCTGAAGCCTACCACTCACCATTACGTATCTACCTGCGCTGTCCGCCACCACACCCGACGCAACAAACGACAGGCTCTTGCCAACTAAAATCGCCACCCCTCGATTCTTCGCATCTAGCCCCGAGTGAAACACCTGCCCCACCCAGCCTCTTCTCAGCCTCACCTGATCCGCCACCTTAAGGTGCGTCTCCTGGAGCAGAGCCACGTCCGCTCCCAGCCCCTTCAGGTGCGCCAAGACCCGGGACCGCTTCACCGGTCCATTCAGCCCCCCTCACGTTCCATGTGACCAGCCGAATCTGGGAGGTCTTCCCCCTCCCTCTGCGCCGGTCAGCCATAGCTCTCCCTCAGCTCACCACGTGCCTGCAGAACCCCCCCCCACCTCCCCCTTCACCAGCAACCTGGTACCCCCCCCCCCCCCTCCCTCCCCCCCCCCCCCCCCCCCCCCCATCCCCGGGCAAGATAGGGCCTCAACCAGCTGCGTAACCCCAACCATTGTATTTCCGTACCTCAGCCGACTCCTGCTGACCCCGGCTGCTCCCGCCATCCCAACGACCCCCCCCCCCCCCCCCCCCGATGCAACACAACCAACACTCCCACCTCCCAGTGCCGGCCCCGCCCACTACTCCTCCAGTGCGGGAAGAAAGCCCGCGCTTCCATCCCAAGCCCCGCCCCCCGACTCAACACGCGGGAAAAAGACGGGCACCTGACCCAGCAGGTCCGCGAACAGCTCCCCAACCCTCCACCAGTGAAAAAAACTAAAAAGCACCCAAATAAATAAATAACAGCCCCAAAAAGCGAAAAAGCAGAACAGCAAAAAGGCAACATCAAACACAGCCAATAAAAACAAAAGGATACCAAGGAGGACAGAGCCTCCGGACTTTGTACATCATTCCCCAGCCCCCCAGTCCTCAGTTCGAGTCCAACTTCTCAGCCTGGACAAAGGCCCAGGCCTCCTCCGGAGAATCAAAGTAGAGCTGGCGGTCCTTGTAAGTGACCCAGAGGCGAGCCGGCAGTAACAGGCCAAACTTCACCCCCTTCCTGTGAAGCACTCCCTTCACCCAATTGAAACCAGCCCTTCTCTTCGCCACCTCCGCGCTCCAGTCCTGATAGATCCTGATCTCTGCATTCTCCCACTTGCTGCTCCTTTCCTTCTTCGCCCATCTCAGCACACACTCACGGTCAACGAAGCGGTGAAAACGGACCAGCACCGCCCTAGGCGGCTCGTTCGGCCTGGGCTTCCTCAACAGCACTCGATGGGCCCCCTCCAGCTCCAAGGGTCCTTGGTACGACCTCGCGGCCATTGACAAGTTCAGCATCACAACCACGTAGGCCCCCAAATCCGAACCTTCCAGCCCCTCCGGGAGGCCCAGAATCCGCAGGTTCTTCCGACGGGAACGGTTCTCCATCTCCTCCATCCTTGCCAGCCACTTCTTGTGAAGCGCCTCGTGCGACTCCACCTTCACTGCCAGGCCCAGGAGTTTGTCCTCTCTCTCCGAGGCCTTTTGCCGTAGCTCTCGGATCTCCGCGCCCTGAGCCGTCGGAGTTGCCATGAGCTTGTCCAGCGAGGCCTTAAACGGTTCCAGGATCCCAGCTTTCAGCTCTCTGAAGCAGTGTTGGAGCAGCTCCTGCTGCTGTGTCCACTGCTGCCGGTTCCCCGCCCACCACCATTTTGTTTTTCCTGCCTCGCACCTTTCTCTGTTCCTAAGCCGATTTTTTGACCGTTCCGCTCCTGGTCCAGACCATCCGCCGGCAGATGAGCACAGTGGATGTGTTCCCACCCGGGGAAAAGTCCAACCAGCACTCATGCGTGCAGAATTTAGCTATAAGTTTTTGCTCGGCAATTCTGTGTTGTCGCGTGTCCTGAAGGCCGCCTTGGAGAACGCTTACCCGGAGATCAGAGGCTGAATGCCCTTGACTGCTGAAGTGTTCCCCGACTGGAAGGGAACATTCCTGCCTGGTGATTGTCGCACGATGCCCGTTCATCCGTTGTCGCAGTGTCTGCATGGTCTCGCCAATGTACCACGCTTCCGGACATCCTTTCCTGCAGCGTAAGAGGTAGACTACATTGGTTGAGTCGCACGTGTATGTGCCGCGTACCTGGTGGGTGGTGTTACCATGTGTAATGGTGGTATCCAAGTCGATGATCTGGCATGTCTTGCAGAGATTGCCCTGGCAGTCTTCAGGACATGCGACAACGCAGAATTGCCGAGCAAAAATTTATAGCTAAGTTCTGCACGCATGAGTGCGGCCTCAACCGGGATCTTGGATTCATGTCGCATTACATCCACCCCCCACCATCTGGCCTGGACTTGCAAAATCCCACCAACTGTTCTGGCTTGAGACAATTCACACCTCTTTAACCTGGGATTATCCCTCTCCCTGGATCTGTAATGATTTGATTACCTGCAAATGTTCGCATTCCAAGCATTGTCCAGCATCTCTTACTTTGTCTATATAAATGTTTCTGGTACCTCGCCATTCACCTGAGGAAGGAGCTGCGCTCCGAAAGCTCGTGTTTGAAACAAACCTGTTGGACTTTAACCCGGTGTTGTAAGACTTCTTACTGTGCTCACTCAGTAAAGTCATCTTTAGTGATCTTTAATGTAAGAAGTAAATTTTGAAACAGTGCCTTGTGATCCTACTGGGCTGACTAATGGAGGTTGAATATTCTGGCCTCACTCTGTCTGTACCCGTTCAGATCTCAGGTACCTGGTTGATGTGCTGTTAAACCTCTCCAGAATGTTAAGTGTGCCGATTTCTCCAGTCTTTCCTTTTCGGTCATCTGTGCTACTCGTGGGCCTCAAGTTAGGCCACTTTGATTGATAGAACATTTCCCCACCCACTCGCAGAGCTACCGATAAAACGTTACATCCTTCATAGTGCCGAAGACAGTCTTCCTGGTCACATCATCATTGAAAAATATTAAGTGGTTATTGCTCTTTTTTTTTAAATAGAAAATTTACATCTCTAGTAGCTGGCACGGAATCATTAGCTGTAGACACGCTGTCCTTGGTTGTTCGATTATAAATTCAAGTTACAGATCAGAGCCTGTAGCCACCGGTGCATTATTTGGTTCTAAGATAATCAAAAGTATCCAAAATATTAAAAACCTTCCTCAAGCAAAACAAGACCCTGAGAAGAGGGGAACATGAGGCAGAGTTTAACAATCTGGCCACACTGCTGACCACTCCTAAGTTCCATTGACAGCAGTTCGACTGAGAGCACAGCATCGGAGTCTTTCACCTGCGTTAGTGGATTTTAGGCAGCTCCCATTTCCCATCTCCCAGTAGATGTAACATGGAATCATGATGCTATGCGGGGAAACACAGAGAGAGAAAAACAAACATTAATTTACACACTGAAACTTAAGTAGATCATTTTCTCCTTCTCAGAACATGTGTTGCCAGTGGTTAGCACTGCTGCATCACAGCACCAGGGACCCGGGTTCAATTCTGACCTCGGGTCACTGTCTGTGCGGAGCCTGCATGTTCTCCCCGTGTGTGCGTGAGTTTCCTCCGGGTGCTCCGGATTCCTCCCACAGTCCAAAGATGTGCTGTTAGGTGGGGCTGTGGGGATCAGACGGGAAAGTGGGCCTCGGTGCGGTGCTCTTTCAGAAGGTCAGTGCAGACTAGATGGGGCCGAATGGCTTCCTCCTACACTGTAGGAGTTCATAGAATTTACAGTGTAGAAGGCCATTGGTCCCATCGAGTCTGCACCGGCCCTTGGAAAGAGCACCCTATTTAAGCCCACACCTCCACCCTATCCCCGCAGCCCAGTAACCCCTCCTAACCTTTTGGACACTAAGGGCAATTTTAGCATGGCCAATCCACCTAACCTGCACATCTTTGGACTGTGGGAGGAAACCAGAGCACCCGGAAGAAACCCACACACACACGGGGAGGATGTGCAGACTCCGCACAGACACCTGACCCCGGAGTTCTATGAAACAGCAAATTGAAGAATTAGCATTTTCCCCACACACCAATCTGCCCCAAGTCTTCAAAGACTGCTGACTCATTATGGGGCCCACAATTCAGTGGGCGCCAACCCACTGTCACTTCACACGTGTGTCTGGACAACGAAGGCTACTGGGAAATTTATGTACCAGTTGTTTATCTACTTCTAATGGGTGTCGTTGGTTCATATCCCTGTCACATTCAACCCTTCCCTGCCAGCACAGAATGGGAGTGCTGAGATTTGTTGTGGTGACCGGACTACTGGATGGGATTAACTAATTCAGGGCCTACCATGGACTGAACACTTGACCTTCCTGGCCTGTACTCCCCTTATATCCAGTTCAGCCTCAAAGGGACAGAGTGGAGGGGGTGCGGGCGCAGAACATTTTCGTTGCAAAAGGAGCTGTAGTGTCATCAGAGAGGGTCAGGGTGGAGGAGACTTACTGAGCTGGACTGTGAGCGAGAACCAATGAATGCACTCCTTAAAATAGACTCATCCCTGAAAGAGCCCAGCCTCTCTGCACATCCACCCAGTTTCATCAACCTAGACCATTAGACGTAAGAGCAGAAATAGGCCATTCAGCCCATGTTCTGCCATTCAATAAGATCATGACTGATCTGATCTGATAATCCTCATCGTCACTTTCCCACCATATCCCAAGAAGGCTGTGGGGCAGCACGGTGGCGCAGTGGGTTAGCCCTGCTGCCTCACGGTGCCGAGGTCCCAGGTTCGATCCCAGCTCTGGGTCACTGTCCGTGTGGAGTTTGCACATTCTACCCGCGTTTGCGTGGGTTTCGCTCCCACAACCCAAAAATGTGCAGGGTAGGTGGATTGAACACGCTAAATTGCCCCTTAATTGGAAAAAATGAATTGGGTACTCTAAATTTAAAAATATATATATAAATAACTAAATTGCCCCTTGGTGTTCAAGGATATAGGTGAGGTTATGCCGATAGGGCAGGGCTGAGATAGGGTCCTCTTTCCAAGGGCCTGTGCAGTCTCAATGGGCCAAATGGCTGCTTCCTGCACTATAGGGATTTTGATTCTTCAGATGATGCAATGCGTGTTTTAGGGGTTTAACACAATTTTTCTGACTTGATTTTTTTCTAAACTTTAATAGCATTAATAAAAATAGTTACCAGAAAACTTTGATTTTTGACTAATCCTTAAAATAAAAACAAGAATCCAGAAAGATAACCTACACCATGTTTCTGATTGAAATCAGGTCATTAGAATGTCCCATATTTTTTTTTTGTAAATTTAGAGTACCCAATTAATTTTTCCAATTAAGGGGCAATTTAGCATGGCCAATCCACCTACCCTGCACATCTTTGGGCTGTGGGGGCGAAACCCACGCAAACACGGGGAGAATGTGCAAACTCCACACAGACAGTGACCCAGAGCCGGGATCGAACCTGGGACCTCGGCTCCGTGAGGCTACAGGGCTAACCCACTGCGCCGCCGTGCTGCCCTAGAATGTCCCATATTAAATTGCCATAGTTTTAAGGTGAATAGATTTGGGCAGGGTCTATATCAACTGAAATAATTGGTCAAAAATAACAGCAACTTATATTCATTCAAGGGCAGCACGGTGGCCAAGTGGTTAGCACAACCGCCTCAAGGCGCTGAGGTCCCAGGTTCGATCCCGGCTCTGGGTCACTGTCCGTGTGGAGTTTGCACATTCTCCCCGTGTCTGCGTGGGTTTCGCCCCCACAACCCAAAAATGTGCAGAGTAGGTGGATTGGCCATGCTAAATTGCCCCTTAATTGGAAAAAATAATTGGCTAATCTAAATTTTAAAAAACACTTATATTCATTCGAACCTTCAACACCTCCAGAAACTTCACATTATAGGAATAGTATAAAACACGTGATGCCAAACTACATAAAGTGATATTAGATCCGATGACCACATACTAGGTCAAAGGGGGGCCATATCAAATAGGAGCAGAAATAGGCCATTTGGCCCATCGAGTCTTTTCTGTCATTCGATGAGATCATGACTGATCTGTTCTGATAATCCCCAGCTCCACTTTCCAGCCTTATCTCCATAACCCTCGATTCTCTTACTGAATAAAAATGTCTATTTCAGTCTTGAACATACTTAAAGGGTAGGTTTAAAGAACAGTCTGAAGGAAGGAAGGCAAGGTCAAGAGGTTTAGGGAGGTCCAGAGCTTGTTCATCAAGATTTATGTTTGGGAAGGAATGTCACAACGTTGAGTCATGGAAGCCCATCAGCTAATTCCCGAAGGAATCTGAAGGAGAATTGTATTCGAGTCAGAGTTTTACAGCATGGTGCGAGGCCATTCGGCCCAATGTGTGCAATTTTCCAGCACTTGCATGCTATGGCAAGTGCTCATCTAAATGCTTCTTCAATGTTGTGAGGGTTCCTGCCTGTACCAAAATATTGAAAGAAAGACTTACATTTATATAGCACCTTTCCATGATTTCCAGGTGCTCCAAAGTCCTTTGCAGCCAATGAAATACTCCTAAAGTGTAGTCACTGTTGTCATGTTGGAATACAGCAGCCAATCTGCACTGTACAGTCCCACAAACAGCAATGTGATGATGCCCCTTGTGACATTGACTGAGGGATAATTATTGGTTGGGATAATAGGGATAACCTCCCTCTCCCCCCCCCCCCCCCGCCCCCACTGCCCTTCAAAGTAATGTCATGCAATCTGTCACATTTCGAGGGCAGAAGGCCTTGGTTTACCTTCTCATCCGAAAGAGCCAAATAGTCTGGAGCTGCCTTCTGAACAATAAGCAGAGGCAGAAAGTGAAGCACAATAGCCACCCTGTTAGCACACGGTGCAATGGTTTATGCTTAAAAAAGATGAAATACTGCAAAAGAAGTCGCCCACCATTTTATATGTGAGGTGTCACAAAACCCGTTGCCTTTAAAGCGTCAAACGTCAGGGGAGCTGTTTTTATTTTAAATTATAAGTTGTATGACTCTATTTGCTTTCCTAACATTCAGCAATTGTAAGCTTTGGCTTTGCATAATGCTTGCAGCAATTGTATTGGATGAATTCCTCCCGTCTCCAGTCTGACACCTGTTGCACATCGATCTGTGATGCTCCTCAACTTTGGAGATTGTTGACTGGTCCCGGGTCTGTGTAGTACCTCATTCTAATATCTGTAGCAATGCCTTTGAGGAAGGGTGAGAACTGAAGTATGGATACTTTTGGAAACTATTCCTCCAATTTTCTCACCTGAAGCCATTCAGTTTTGCTGAGGTATCGGAGTCATTATGTGTGTGCTCACAGCTTCCTTCATCCACCAACAATCTTGGAAGTCGTGCTGAGCACGTGAATCGCCCTTTGGTGTTTTTATATTGTTTTAAAATTAACTACAGACTCTATTACTCACCCTTTGTCAAAATCTACTCTTCCTCATCTTTTTTTTTTATTGGAATTTTTTGCAGAAAATATAACAAAAAGTATAGCACAAAGCAGTAATATGCAACTAACAACCCCATAACACCCACAATTCCCCCCATACCGTAACATCACATGTATCACATTCCCCCACCCCCCCCCCCCCCAAACAAGAGAACTTAACTCTTCCTCATCTTCACACGTTGCCCATCCCTAATTGCCCTTCAGATGGGCAACAAATGCTGGTCTTACCGGTGATGACCACATCCTATGAAAGAATTTTAAAAAAAGATTCTTCCCGTCCCTGACTTCTCTCTCTGTATTATCTGCTATAAATCCTCGAAATCCCACAGCTGCACTGATCACAATCTCCTGGCCCATCCCTTCCCATTCCCATTCCCCATCCCGCATTTGAATGACCAGCAAGACATGTGGGGAAGTAAGAGCTATTTGTTTACTTGAATTGTAATTGCTGGAGGGAAACTACTGTTTTCAGTTGATGAAAAACCCTGCTGCAATACTGGAAACCAACTAACTATAAAGGAGGTTTCTGTTTTAGGACTTTTGGTTTGGTTTAGGTGTGTGATTTGGGACTACACCAAAAGGGAAGGTTTCTCAACATGCTCTCACTCGCTCGCGCTCTCTGCCGTACCTGGAGTTCAATGTGATTATCCACCTTCTGCCCGCAAATACACCTCAGTATAACTTGTCTGTAGTTAGAAGCCTGAACATCTGCAATGAGAGCGATCGTGGGTACATTGATTCATCAAAGTTCCTGTGGAAAGAACTTCCAGACATCGACTGTGACCAGTGAGCCATCTTCGCACATAGGGCCACCAGATTGACAGTGTCAAAACCATTTGAACTTTATCCTTTTTGCTAGAATTATTCCCGTTGGCAAAAGGTGTTTTCTTTTCCCTACGCCAACCTCTGTCAAGGCCCTATTTGTTGTGTGTGAGTTGGGATTAAAATGGGGTATCTTGTGCTAAAGATGTGCTTTTTGACATAAAACCCCATCTTGGCTACCCTCAGAGGGTTTTTACCTCCTGAGGAGACGCTCTCCAATCAGCGCCCTTGGCACTTAACTCCAGACTTTCAAGCAAAATAACAGAATTAAAACTCGTAAAATACCCTTGATGTTTGAGTCACCATCCTGAATAACTGGTGTAAATATGGTAACTTTACTACTGTAGTGAGTAATTTATTGATACCCAACAATCCACAGACCATAAAACGTAGAAGAAATAGGCCATTCAGCCCATTGAGTCTGCTCCACTGTACCCCAGATTGATATTAGACTGTACCCCAGATTGATATTAGACTGTATCCCAGATTGATACTAGACTGTACCCCAGGTTGATATTAGACTGTACCCCAGATTGATATTAGACTGTATCCCAGATTGATATTAGACTGTATCCCAGATTGATATTAGACTGTATCCCAGATTGATATTAGACTGTATCCCAGATTGATATTAGACTGTATCCCAGATTGATATTAGACTGTATCCCAGATTGATATTAGACTGTATCCCAGATTGATACTAGACTGTATCCCAGATTGATATTAGACTGTATCCCAGATTGATATTAGACTGTATCCCAGATTGATATTAGACTGTATCCCAGATTGATATTAGACTGTACCCCAGATTGATATTAGACTGTACCCCAGATTGATATTAGACTGTATCCCAGATTGATATTAGACTGTATCCCAGATTGATATTAGACTGTATCCCAGATTGATATTAGACTGCATCCCAGATTGATATTAGACTGTATCCCAGATTGATATTAGACTGTACCCCAGATTGATATTAGACTGTATCCCAGATTGATACTAGACTGTACCCCAGGTTGATATTAGACTGTACCCCAGATTGATATTAGACTGTATCCCAGATTGATATTAGACTGTATCCCAGATTGATATTAGACTGTACCCCAGATTGATATTAGACTGTATCCCAGATTGATATTAGACTGTATCCCAGATTGATATTAGACTGTATCCCAGATTGATACTAGACTGTATCCCAGATTGATATTAGACTGTATCCCAGATTGATATTAGACTGTACCCCAGATTGATATTAGACTGTATCCCAGATTGATATTAGACTGTATCCCAGATTGATATTAGACTGTACCCCAGATTGATATTAGACTGTATCCCAGATTGATATTAGACTGTATCCCAGATTGATATTAGACTGTACCCCAGATTGATATTAGACTGTATCCCAGATTGATATTAGACTGTACCCCAGATTGATATTAGACTGTATCTCAGATTGATATTAGACTGTATCCCAGATTGATATTAGACTGTACCCCAGATTGATATTAGACTGTATCCCAGATTGATATTAGACTGTATCCCAGATTGATATTAGACTGTACCCCAGATTGATATTAGACTGTATCCCAGATTGATATTAGACTGTATCCCAGGTTGATATTAGACTGTACCCCAGATTGATATTAGACTGTACCCCAGATTGATATTAGACTGTACCCCAGATTGATATTAGACTGTACCCCAGATTGATATTAGACTGTATCCCAGATTGATATTAGACTGTACCCCAGATTGATATTAGACTGTATCTGAGATTGATATTGATCTGATCCTGAATAACTGGTGTAAATATGGTAACTTTACTACTGTAGTGAGTAATTTATTGATACCCAACAATCCACAGACCATAAAACGTAGAAGAAATAGGCCATTCAGCCCATTGAGTCTGCTCCACTGTACCCCAGATTGATATTAGACTGTACCCCAGATTGATATTAGACTGTATCCCAGATTGATATTAGACTGTATCCCAGATTGATATTAGACTGTATCACAGATTGATATTAGACTGTATCCCAGATTGATATTAGACTGTATCCCAGATTGATATTAGACTGTATCCCAGATTGATATTAGACTGTATCTGAGATTGATATTGATCTGATCCTGAATAACTGGTGTAAATATGGTAACTTTACTACTGTAGTGAGTAATTTATTGATACCCAACAATCCACAGACCATAAAACGTAGAAGAAATAGGCCATTCCTAGGACTGTACCGCTTCCGGTTGCGGCTATGCGGAGCTAAGCCGCACGGTCGGCAGCTCCCGCTATTTAAGGACTTTTGGGCTGATTTGAGGGCCCCAAACGGCGCTGTTTTGACGAATCCCGGTGGGGGAAGGTGTCTAGAGGAGCATTCCCCATAATTTATGGTGCTCACCCGGAGTGGGGCAAAGGAAAAAGCTGCAGCAGCTCCCCAAGAAAAGCGGGGGAAGAAGGACCAAATGGCGGCCGGCGGAACACCCAAGGACTGGTGGAAGTGGGCGCAGGAGCAGCAAGCCTCTCTTCTGCGCTGTTTTGTGGAGCTGAAGGCTGATCTGCTGGTCTCCCTGAATGCGACTACCAACAAGCTGCTTGGGACCCAGGCGGCCCAGGAGGTGTCCATTCGGGAGTTGCAGCAGCAGGCCGCTGAGCGGGAGGAGGAGGCCGTGGTCCTCGTGGGGAAAGTGGAGTTGCACGAGGCACTTCACAAAAAGTGGCAAGACCGCTTGGAGGAGCTGGACGTTCGCACGAGGTGAAAGAATTTGAGGATCCTGGGCCTGGCGGAGGGGCTGGAGGGGTCGGATCACCCAGCGTATGTGACCACAATGCTGAGCTTGTTGATGGGAGCGGGGTCCTTCCATTTGCTCCTGGAGCTTGAGGGAGCTCACAGAGTGCTGGCCAGGAGGCCTAAGGCAAATGAGCCCCCGAGGGCAGTGCTGGTGCGGTTCCATCGATTCAGCGACCGGGAGTGTGTGCTGCGCTGGGCCAAGAAAGAGAGGAGCAGTAAATGGGAGAATTCGGTAGTGAGAATCTACCAGGACTGGAGTGCGGAGGTGGCTAAGCGGCGGGCCGGGTTCAACCGGACGAAGGCAGTGCTGCATGCTAAGCAGGTCAGATTTGGAATGCTGCAGCCTGCGCGTCTGTGGGTGACATACAAGGACCGGCACCACTACTTCGAGTCCCCGGAGGAGGCGTGGGCCTTTGTACAGGCGGAGAAGCTGGACTCGAACTAGGGTCGGGGGACACACTATGGCCGTTGCTGTTTTCGCTGTTGCTGTTCTTCAACTTTGACAGGTGTGTTTTTTATGCTGGTTTTCTTTTTGCTCTGTTTCCGGGTGGGTTTGTCTGTTGGGTATGGGTGTGGGGTATGTGGGGAATGTTGGGGGTTTGTATTTTATATTTTCTCTTCTGTACGGGGCTGGGGGTTGGGGTGAAACTGGAATTTGGGGAGCTGTGTCAGAAGGGTGGGGTGTGGCAGTGTGAAAGCGCGGGCTTTCCTCTGGATGTCCGCGCTGCGGGGCGGGGGGGCGGAGCTGGAGGTGGGGGCGTGGCCTTCACTGGTTTTCTTTCCCCCGCTGAAGCGGTGCCAAGGAGGTGTGGCAAGAGGGGGATGACCCCATGCCGGGAGGAGATGGGTTTTGGAGGGAGCTGCCGGGTCAGCAGAAGTCAGCTGACTCACGGAAGTACCATGGAGGGTGCGTCGCGGCTAGGAGGGGTCCTAGCCTGGGGGGGTGGGGGGTGATACCGGGTTGCTGCTGGAATGGCCAGGAAGGAGCTGGTGTGGGCTGGGGGGGTAGAGGAGAGGCGTTATCACCATGGGGAACGGGTCAGGCGGGGCGAGCTGGCCTGGGGCGAGCAGTCGATAAGCTATGGCTAGCCGGTGGGGGAGGGGGGCGGGTTGCCCTCTGATCCGGCTGATTACCTGGAACGTGAGGGGGCTGAATGGGCCGGTTAAGAGAACCAGGGTATTTTCTCATCTGAAGGGGTTGAAGGCGGACGTGGCTATGCTCCAGGAGACCCACTTGAAGGTGGCGGACCAGGTTCGTCTGAGGAAGGGGTGGGTGGGGCAGGTTTTTCACTCAGGATTGGACGCGAAGAACCGGGGGGGTGGCGATTCTGGTGGGGAAGAGGGTGGCGTTCGAGGCGGCTGAGGTGGTGTCGGACAAGGAGGGCAGATATATTATGGTGAAGGGTAGGCTGCAGGGAGAGAAGGTGGTGCTGGTTAATGTATATGCCCCGAATTGGGATGATGCTGGCTTCATGAGGCGCTTGTTGGGCCGCATTCCGGACCTGGAGGCAGGGGGCCTGATCATGGGGGGAGACTTTAACACAGTGCTGGATCCCCCACTGGACCGGTCCAGTTCAAGGACGGGTAGGAGACCGGCGGCGGCCAAAGTACTGAGGGGGTTTATGGACCAGATGGGAGGGGTGGATCCCTGGAGGTTTGGGAGGCCGAGAGCGCGGGAGTATTCCTTTTTCTCTCATGTCCATAGGGTTTATTCACGAATAGACTTTTTTGTCCTGAGCAGGGGATTGATCCCGAAGGTGCAGGATGCCGAGTATTCGGCCATAGCGATTTCAGACCATGCTCCGCACTGGGTTGATCTGGAGATGGGGGAGGCACGGGACCAGCGCCTGCTCTGGCGCCTGGATGGGGGGATGCTGGCGGAGAAGGAGGTGTGTAGGAGGGTCCGGAGAAGTATTGAGGGGTATCTGGATACCAATGACACGGGGGAGGTCCGGGTGGGGATGGTCTGGGAGGCTCTGAAAGCAGTGATCCGGGAGGAGCTGATCTCCATCCGGGCCCATAGGGAAAGGAGGGAGAGGAAGGAGAGGGAGAGACTGGTGGGAGAGCTCCTGGATGTGGACAGGAGATACGCGGAGGCACCGGAGGAGGGGTTGCTGGGGGAACGGCATAGTTTGCAGGCCAAGTATGACTTGTTGACCACCGGAAAGGCAGAGACACAGTGGAGGAGGGCGCAGGGCGCGGTATATGAGTATAGGGAGAAGGCGAGTAGGATGTTGGCGCATCAGCTCCGTAGGCGAGATGCGTCTAGGGAAATTGGTGGAGTGACGGATGGGGGTGGGAATGTAGTGCAGAAGGGGACAGAAGTAAACGGATCTTTAGGGACATCTACGAGGAACTGTACCGGTCGGAACCCCCGATGGGGAGAGGGGGGATGGAGAGCTTCATGAACAGGCTATGTTTCCCAAAGGTTCAAGAGGAGCTGGTGGAGGGGCTGGGGGCGCCGATAGAGTTGGCGGAGCTAGTCAGGGGGATTGGGCAAATGCAGTCAGGTAAGGCCCCGGGGCTGGATGGGTTCCCGGATGGAATTTTATAAAAAGTATGCGGACCTGGTGGGCCCCCTGCTGGTGCGAACTTTCAATGAGGCGTGGGAGGGGGGGGCTTTGCCCCCGACGATGTCGCGGGCACTGATCTCTCTGATCCTGAAGCGGGATAAGGACCCCTTGCAGTGTGGATCATACAGGCCTATCTCGCTCCTCAATGTTGACGCCAAGTTGCTGGTGAAGATCCTGGCCACCAGGATAGAGGATTGTGTGCCAGGGGTGATACACGAAGATCAGACAGGATTTGTCAAGGGACGGCAGCTCAACACGAATGTGCGGAGACTGCTAAATGTTATCATGATGCCGGCAGTGGAGGGGGAGGCGGAGATAGTGGTGGCGCTGGACGCAGAGAAAGCGTTTGATAGAGTTGAGTGGGGGTACCTGTGGGAGCTGCTGGAGCGGTTCGGATTTGGGGAGGGATTCATCAAATGGGTGAGGCTGCTCTACGCAGCTCCGAAGGCGAGTGTAGTTACCAATGGAAGGAGATCGGAGTACTTTAGGCTCTACCGTGGGACCAGGCAGGAGTGCCCCCTGTCCCCCTTGCTCTTTGCACTGGCGATTGATCCTCTGGCTATGGCGTTGAGGAAGTCAGGGAGATGGAGGGGTCTGGTGCGGGGTGGGGAGGAACATCGTGTATCGCTGTATGCGGACGACCTGCTGTTGTATGTGGCGGATCCAGAAGGGGGAATGCTGGGGGTGATGGAGCTATTAGCAGAATTTGGGGGCTTCTCGGGCTATAAGTTAAATTTAGGCAAGAGCGAGGTATTTGTAGTGCGCCCGGGAGATCAGGAGGAGGGAATTGGGTGGCTCCCATTTAAGAGGGCAGTGAGGAGTTTCAGATACCTGGGGGTGCAGGTGGCCAGGAGTTGGGGGACTCTCCATAAGCTTAATTTTACCAGGTTGGTGGAGCAAATGGAGGAGGAATTTAAAAGGTGGGACATGGTGCCGCTATCGTTGGCGGGTAGAGTGCAGTCCGTCAAAATAACGGTTCTCCCGAGGTTCTTGTTCCTCTTCCAGTGTTTGCCCATCTTTATCCCTAGGGCCTTTTTTAGAAGGGTGACCAGCAGCATTATGAGCTTTGTTTGGGCGCATGGGACCCTGAGGGTGAAGAGGGTCTTCTTGGAGAGGGGTAGAGATGGGGGGGGGGGGGGGGGGGGGGGGGGGGGGGGGCTGGCGTTGCCCAATCTCTCGGGGTACTACTGGGCGGCCAATGTGTCGATGGTGTGCGTGGGTGATGGAGGGGGAGGGGGCAGCATGGAAACGGGTGGAGAGGGCGTCCTGTGGAGATACAAGCCTGGGGGCCCTGGTAACGGCGCCGTGGCCGCTCCCTCCCACGAGGTATACCACGAGTCCGGTGGTGGCGGCTACCCTCAAGATTTGGGGGGCAATGGAGGCGACATAGGGGAGAAGTGGGGGGCTCGATGGAGGCTCCGTTAAGGGGGAACCATAGGTTTGTCCCGGGGAACATTGATGGGGGATTTCAGGGTTGGCACAGAGCGGGCATCAGACAGCTGAGGGACCTGTTTATCGATGGGAGGTTTGCGAGCCTGGGGGAGTTGGAGGAGAAATTTGGGCTGCCCCGGGAAACATGTTCAGGTATCTGCAGGTAAAGGCATTTGCTAGACGGCAGGTGGAGGGATTCCCTTCGCTTCCCGCGAGGGGGGTGAGTGACAGGGTGCTTGCGGGGGTCTGGGTCGGAGAGGGGAAGATATCTGATATCTACAAGGTTATGCAGGAGGTGGAGGAGGCGTCAGTAGAGGAGCTAAAAACTAAGTGGGGGGGAACTGGGGGAACAGATCGAAGACGGGACATGGGCTGATGCCCTGGAGAGGGTTAATTCTTCCTCCTCGTGTGCGCGGCTTAGCCTCATCCAATTCAAGGTGCTGCACCGGGCCCACATGACTGGGACGAGGATGAGTAGGTTTTTTGGGGGTGAAGACAGGTGTGTCAGGTGTTCGGGGAGTCCAGCGAACCATGCCCATATGTTCTGGGCATGCCCGGCACAGAAGGAGTTCTGGAAGGGGGTGGCGAGGACGGTGTCGAGGGTGGTGGGCTCCAGGATCAAGCCAGGGTGGGGACTCGCGATATTTGGGGTTAGGGTGGAGCTGGGAGTGCAGGAGGCGAAAGAGGCCGGTGTGCTGGCCTTTGCGTCCCTAGTAGCCCGGCGAAGGATCTTGCTACAATGGAAGGATGCGAGGCCCCCAAGTGTGGAGACCTGGATCAATGACACGGCGGGTTTTATTAAGCTGGAGAAGGTCAAATTCGCCCTGAGAGGGTCGGTACAAGGGTTCTTTAGGCGATGGCAACCTTTCCTCGACTTTCTGGCTCAACGATAGGGCACTGGGACAGTAGTAGCAGCAACCCGGGGGGGAAGGGGGGGTGGGGTGGGGTGGGGGGGGGGGGGGGGGGGGGGGAGAGGGACTTAATCCAGTCCCTTATGGAGGTTTCTGCTTCAATTCCTGACTTACTGAATTTGTCAATTGCAAGTAACCTGCCTCAAATAGGGACCTCAGCTGGAATATTGTGCACAGTTTAAGGTGCGACACTATATCAAAAATTTGAATGCATTGGAGTGAGGGCAGATGAGGTTTACAGGAACTTTCCAGGGATGAGAAACTTCAGTTATGAGGATAGATTGAAGGGTTTGGGACTATTCTCCTTGGAAAGAATAAGGTTAACAGGGGGTTTGATACAAATGCCCAAAATCATGAGGGGGCTGGACAGAGTAGATAGGGAGAAACTGTTCCCGCTCGTAAAGGGATCAAGACGAGAGGGTATAGATTTAAAATGATTTGCAAAATAAGCAAATGTGACGTGAGAAAAACTTTTTCAGACAGCGACTGGTTTGGGCCTGGACTGCACGGTGGGGGAAGGTTCAATCGAGGCATTCATGAGGATGTTAGATGATTATTTGAATAGAAACAATGGGTGGGGGTGTGAGGAAAAGGCAGGGGAATAGAACTGAGTCATGGTGCTCATGCAGAGAGCCGGTGCAGACACAATGGGCTGAGTGGACTCTTTCTGTGCCGTAGCGACTCTGAGATCAATTGCCTATTTCTTCCTCTTCTCTTATTTGATGATCTCACTGTACTCCATAGAAAATGGTCCATTGGGATTGAATGTTTCCACCTGTGTGAAAAATGGGTATTGGGGACATACGAAATGGGCACTGCAGTTCACGGTGTTGTGTGTTAGCGTGATTTGCCATGTGCAGGGTGCAATATTAGAGAAGGTATAAAGTAACATGTAGTAAGATCTTATGAAAGAATAAAAATTCCTCAGGAAACATTGCTCTGTGCAGTCACAAATGTTTATGAAGCAAGGATATAATAAAACCAGAGATGTTCCTTAAGCTTTAAGCATTATACATTTCCTGGTAGTGAAATGGGTAATTCGGAAACAATGGCAATTCTGACATCTATGAAGTTACTATTATCAGTGGAGACTAACTGGTCATTGTCCTATTTAAACAATGCCTTTCTATTCAATGTATATATTCCAGATTAATAATGTGCATGAGAGACCCCTTGTAAAATTTGTTAAAGGGAAGTAATAAAAATTATATGAAAATAGTATAAAAGTTTGATATTGGCTTTGCAAGTTACAGAATTTATAGTTGAAGGGTCACAAAGATTTCAAAACAGAATTAAGCTGTAATTGACCAAAATTCTTGGGCTTAGTTAACGAGATTGACCTCAATCTGTCATGTCAATGATAAGAGGGGTGACGAACTCTGAATGCCTCATTCCCATAGAGAACGCTGGGATACTTGGCTTATTGACAGTCACCTTTTCAGGGCTATGGGCTCCAGGTCCTGGCTTCTGGGTGTAATAGGTGGGCAAATCATATCGGCCCAGCATCGAGTAGGCTGGAAGTTTCCGAAGGTAAATGTTAGGGTCGGTGCGATTGTAGCGGCCAGGCCCTGGGGTTTTGGTCAGATCTTCTCTCCTCGTCCTCCCAGTGACTGAGAAACTAGCGCTGGAAGGCTTGGTGGGAACCTTTGGTCCCATTAATGCTGGAAGAGTATAGCTGTTAGGAGCAGGAACAACATCCAACTTGCGGTATCGAGTTCGGGATCCCATGGAATACGCTGGTGATCTGTGTTCATTGAGGTGGGGGGCACTCCCTGGATTATAGGCGCCTGGTCCAGGTGTTCCTGGCATCCGCGAAGCATCTAAATTGTCCAAAACAAATGATGTTAAACAGGTTGCCAGCCATAAAAACAAATATTTCAGTTTGAAACATAAGACCATCAGACATAGGAGCGGGATTAGGCCACTCAGCCCATCTAATCTGCTCCGCCTTTCAATCATGGCTGATATTTTCTCATCCCCATTCTCCTGCCTTCTCCCCATAACCGCTGATCCCCTTATTAATCAAGAACCTGTCTACTCTGTCTTCTTGCATTTCTTCTTCTCTTTCAGTGTTCGTCTCTAACATCCTACTTTGACTTGTCTTAAGAGAAGGTTCCACAGGTGCTCTCACTGCTGTGGTACCTTGATTAATGATCATTCCTCACGCAAGGACTTGATAGAGGATGAGGGGTTTTGTACACGGCTTTGCAGGAGCCAAGCCCATGCCTGTTCAGCATCCACACACTTTGGGCTAGTTTCTTTTTAGTAATTTACGGGATGTGGGTGTCACTGGTTAGGCCGGCATTTACTGCCCATCCCTAGTTGCCTTTGAGAAAGTGATGGGGAGCTGTCTTCTTGAACCACTGCAGTACATGTGGTGTAGGTACACCCACTGTGCTGTTAGGAAGGGAGTTCCAGCGACAGTGAAGGAACGGCCGATATATTTACTAGTCAAGATGCTGAGTGACTTGGAGAGGAACCTCCAGGTAGTGGGGTTCCCAGGTATCTGCTGCTCTTGTCCTTCCAGATGGTGGTGGTCATGGGTTTGGAAGGTGCTGTCTAAGGAACCTTGGAGAGTTACTGCAGTGCATCTTGTAGGTGGTACACACGGCTGCCACTGTTCATCAATGGAAGGGCAATGTTTGTGGAAGGGGTAGCAATTCCTTGAGGAAGTGACAATGTTGATTGATGAGGGAAGGGCTGTAGATGTCAAAAGGGATTATTATTTAAACGATAAAATATTAAAGCATGCTGCTGTGCAGAGACCTGGGTGTGCTCGTGCATAAGTCGCAAAAAGTTGGTTTACAGGTGATTAAGAAAGCGAATGGAATTTTGTCCTTCATTGCTAGAGGGATGGAGTTTAAGACTAGGGAGGTTATGCTGCAATTATATAAGATGTTAGTGAGGCCACACCTGGAGTATTGCGTTCAGTTTTGGTCTCCTTAACCTGAGAAAGGACGTACTGGCACTGGAGGAGATTCACTAGGTTAATCCCAGAGCTGAAGGGGTTGGATTACGAGGAGAGGTTGAGTAGACTGGGACTGTACTCGTTGGAATTTAGAAGGATGAGGGGGGATCTTATAGAAACATATAAAAGTATGAAGGGAATAGATAGGATAGATGCGGGCAGGTTGTTTCCAATGGCGGGTGAAAGCAGAACTAGGGGGCATAGCCTCAAAATAAGGGGAAGTAGATTTAGGACTGAGTTTAGGAGGAACTTCTTCACTCAAAGGGTTGTGAATCTATGGAATTCCTTGCCCAGTGAAGCAGTTGAGGCTCCTTCATTAAATGTTTTTAAGGTAAAGGTAGATAGTTTTTGAAGAATAAAGGGATTAAGGGTTATGGTGTTTGGGCCGGAAAGTGGAGCTAAGGATGGAGATCAGGAGAACCGCTATGGAAGTTAGTCAGCAAAACTAACCTGGCAGTGAGCAGCAACAGATTAGGGATCAAATACGGAGCCTCCTTGGACAATATAGCTTATACCACACATTTATCACTGACCCATCAGGGAAACACAGGGGCAGACTTTCTGCCTCCCACTGGGTGGGAATGGAATTACAGCAGAATGAAAATAGTAGGCACATCACTGGAAGATCAGCAAGTTTCGGGCAGACCAAAGAGCGTCTTTCACCGAGTTGATGACCTTCCAGCAGCAGTTGATGTTTGTCTCGGTGTGTGTCCCTGGAAACAGTCCGTAGAGCACAGAGTCCTGTGTTGCAGAGCTGCTCAGGATGAACCTTGACAAATCCCACTGCATCTTTTTCCAAACCTTCTTTGCAAAAGCACATTCCACAAGGAGGTGTGTGACCGTCTCATTTCCCCCACAGCCACTCCGAGGGCAGCGTGCAACGGTGCTGAGCCTTCGGGTGTACATGAAGAATCTGACGGGGAGGGCCCTTCTCACCACCAGCCAGGCTAGGTCTTGGTGCTTGTTTGAAAGTTGTGGTGATGAGGCATTCTGCCAGATACCTCTGACAGTCGGCTCAGGGAACCATCCAACGTCCTCCACAGTCTCCTTTTCCCTGAGGGCCTCGAGGACATTACGTGCTGACCACTGCTTCATTGCTTTGTGGTCAAAGGTGTTTTCCTTCAAACATTTTTCCACGAAGGATAGGTGGTACGGCACGGTCCAACTACTTGCAGCGTTCCGCGGCAATGAGGCCAGGCCCATCCTTCGTAACACCGGGGACAGGTAGAACCTCAGTATGTAGTGACACTTGGTGTTTGCATACCCGGGGTCCACGCACAGCTTGATGCAGCTGCACACAAAGGTGGCCATCAGGATGAGGGCGGCGTTGGGTACGTTCCTCCCTCCTTTATCTAGAGGCTTGTACATTATGTCTCTTCGGACCCGGTCCATCTTGGATCTCCAGATGAATTTGAAGATGGCCCGGGTGACTGCTGCGGCGTAGGTCCGAGTGATGGGCCAGACCTGCGCCACGTACAGTAACACGGAGAGTACCTCACACCTGATGACCAGGGTTTTGCCCGCAATTGCTCCCACCAGCCCAATTTCTGTTTAACTTTGGCAATGCGCTCCTCCCAGTTTTCGGTGCACGTCCCAGCCGCTCCGAGCCATATCCCCAGCATCTTCAGGTAATCTGACCTGACCGTGAAGGGGACAAAGGACCGGTCGGCCCAGTTCCCAAAGAACATGGCCCCGCTCTTGCCGCGGTTTACCTTGGCTCCTGAGGCCAGTTCAAACTGGTCGCAGGTGTCCAAGAGCCTGCGTACAGACGCGGAATCCGAGCAGAAGACGGCGACTTCGTCCATGTACAGGGAGGCCTTGACTTGCGTGCCTCCGCTGCCTGGGATCGTCACCCCTCTCATACCCGGATCCTTCCTGATGGACTCGGCAAAAGGTTCTATGCAGCACACAAACAGGGCCGAGGAGAGAGGGCAGCCCTGCCTGACTCCAGATTTGATCTGGAACTTTTCTGATTCCCATCCATTGATTGAGACTGCGCTATAGATGTTTGTGTAGAGCAGTTTGATCCAATTGCGAATTCCCTCCCCAAACCCCATTTTGGAGAGCACATCCATCATGTAGGTGTGCGATATTCTGTCAAAAGCCTTCTCCTGATCAAGGCTGATGAGGCAGGTGTCCACCCTCCTGTCCTGCACGTAGGCGATCGTATCCCTGAGCAGCGCAAGGCTGTCAGAGATCTTCCTGCCGGGTACAGCACAGGTTTGGTCAGGATGGATCACCGACTCCAGAGCAGACTTGACCCGATTGGCGATGACCTTGGCTAAGGTTTTGTAATCCACATTTTTTTTTTTTTAAATTTAGATTACCCAATTATTTTTTTTTATATTAAGGGGCAATTTAGCGTGGCCAATCCACCTACTCTGCACATTTTTGGGTTGTGGGGGCGAAAACCCACGCAGACACGGGGAGAATGTGCAAACTCCACACGGACAGTGACCCAGAGCCGGGATCGAACCTGGGACCTCGGCGCCGTGAGGCGGTTATGCTAACCACTAGGCCACCGTGCTGCCCTTTGTAATCCACATTTAACAGTGAAATGGGTCGCCAATTTCGAATTTCTTCCCTTTCCCCCTTCTTTTTTTTTTTAAATAATTTTTATTGAAGAAATTTTTCAAAATACAAACATTTTAACCCCCCCTACATTTAAATTTAAATTATATCAAAACAAAGTCAAACCCCCCTACTTAACAAAAATTCCCCCCCACCCCCTACTCGCGCGTCCCCCCCACCCCCCCCCCCCCCCCCCCCCCCCGCCGGCGAACCGACAGTCAGACCAACTTATCATTTCTGGCAGTGTCCTCGGGCAGGCCTTGCCCGTGCCACCACCGCTACCCCCTTTCCCCCTTCTGCTTGTAGATGAGGGTGATGATGCCTTTCCTCATGGATTCTGACATGCTGCCATCCAGAAGCATACTCTCGTACACTTCCAGCAGGTCTGGGCCCATCCAGTCCCACAGAGCCAAATACAACTCAGCTGGTAAGCCGCCGCTTCCGGGTGTTTTACTCGTCTCAAAGGACTTGACGGCCTTTGTCAGCTCGTCCAGAGTTAGTGGTTTGTCCAGGTTTTCCCCCTTGTTGTCGTCCAAGACCTCCGTGATAGACGACAGGAAGGTCTGGGTAACAGTACTGTCTGTTGGCTTCAGATCATACAGTCTGGCATAGAAGGATTGACTGATCCTCAGTATGTCAGACTGCGATGTCTTTACAGAGCCATCTTCTTCCTTCAGGCTGCTGATCACAGAGGTCTCTCTGTGTACCTTCTGGAAGAAGAGGCGTGAGCACTTTTCATCCTGCTCCACGGAGCGGACTCTGGACCGGAAGATAACCTTGGAGGCCTCCGAGGTGTAGAGCGAGGCTTTCTGGCCCTTCACCTCTTGGAGATCCTCCTTGACATCACTCATTAAATTGTTCCTACTGATTTCTCTGTCTCCAACACTTTGATGAGTGTCCTCAAATGGGATGGGGCCCAAAGGAGTCTGTCAGAAGTGGGAAGAAGCCTCATTGGCCCATTCAAATCAGGGACTATGATATGCTATGTTCCGATAGCATTGGGCAGAACAAGTACATTGCCACCAACTGATACTAGCCATGGAGCTAACTGACAGTCAAAGTGACAACACAGACCACTCAAGATATTTTCACAAATAGGCTTTTATGTGATTTTTATCAGAAAGGGCATTAATGTTCCTACTCGCTCCATAAGTTCTGTTCTTTTTTTAAAATTTAGAGTACCCAATTATTTTTTCCAATTAAGGGGCAATTTAGCGTGGCCAATCCACCTATCCTGCACATCTTTTGGGTTGTGGGGGTGAAACCCACGCAGACACGGGGAGAATGTGCAAACTCCTCACGGACAGTGACCCAGGGCTGGGATTCGAACCCGGGTCCTCAGCGCCGTAGGCAGCAATGCTAACCACTGTGCCACCGTGCTGCCCCTCGCTCCATAAGTAATAGCAATACAGGCCCAGCAATATCCAAATACAGAACACCACAGTATTACATATATCCTTTTTCTAACATCCTGTTTAATTTTCTGTTTGTCTTTAACTTAGCTGGTGCTTCAAGGTATTAAAATTCAAGCTCCTCAAAACCCGAATGATGAAGATACTTTAGCAAAAGCATTGTTCAGAATTGGTTTGTACTGAATTTAATGATAGCTGTTCTCACACGAGGTTTTCAGTCGGCCCAGGATGGAGTACGCTGGGGTCCCATTCCTGCCAAATCGGCTGATCTTTGGATCAACATAATACTGAGGTCCTGGACTGCAGTTGACTTCATACACTGACAAGAGAAAGAGTAAAATTACTTTGAGGTTTTTTTTCATCAGCTTATAGATATTAAATTTGAATAAGTCACACTTCCATCTCCTTTTACATTGTCTTCATTTGTCACTGTTTGCTGGATTTCTAGTATTTTGAGTGAATTGTCACATTGTCAGGTCACGTACCTGCATTAATATTACACATCTTCACACATAAGGAAACTCAGCAAAAGTAAGAGTAACATTTTTCAGAAATATAAGCTATGAATTATCATGTGGAAAATTAACTATAACTTAATGTGTCTTTATAACTAAATATTGGGGATGATTTGGCACATCATAACATTCAAGGCTCTTGGCCAATGCTGGCAAATGGGATTAGGTCGGCAGGTCAGGTATTTTTCACACGTTGGTACAGACTCCTCAGGCCTCTTCTGCAATTGGTTATTCTGTGATTCTGTGATTTTGAACTCTCTCTCTATCGGGGGTGGGTAGTGGGGTGACATGCACAGGCAGTGCCCTGGCACAGTTGGCACTGCCAGATGTGGCAGCACTAAACTGGTAGTGCCAACTTGGTGATGAAAGCCTGACAGTGCCAGGGCAGGACCCTAATGGGTGCCCCTGGGGGGGGATGAGTATATGTGTGGTGGGTGGGGGGAGAGCGCAGACATTGAGGCGAGGGGATCTGCCGCCGATGATAGTCGGGGTGGGAGGGGGTGATTTGCTGGCGAAAACTGTTAGAGTGAGGGGTGGGGATGATAATAATCTTTATTGTCACAAGTAGGCTTACATTAACACTGCAATGAAGTTACTGTTAAAAGCCCCTAGTCGCCACACTACGGCATCTGTTTGGGTACACAGAGGGAGAATTCAGAATGTCCAAATTACCTAACAGTACGTCTTTGGACTGTGGGAGTTAACCGGAGCACCCGGAGGAAACCCACGCAGACACAGGAGAACGTGCAGAATCTGCAGACATTGAATTGAACCTGGCACTGTGAAGCAACAGTGCTAATCACTGTGCTACCGTACCGCCCTATAACTGTTGGGGAAGGACGTATGGGTGATCTGGCAGTGATAAATGGCGGGTGGGAGTGGGGAGGGCGGTGTTCCAAGACCTCTGAGGTGTGGCCTGAGTGCTGGTCAGGGCTGCCTTTAAGGTGTGTAGATAGCCTGGGTCACATTGAGATCCAAAAAGACGAGGTGTTGGGCATCTTGAAAAATATTAAGTCCCCAGGGCCTGATGGGGTCTACCCCAGAATACTGAAGGAGGCTAGAGAGGAAATTGCTGAAGCCTTGACAGAAATCTTTGGATCCTCACTGTCTTCAGGTGATGTCGCGGAGGACTGGAGAAGAGCCAATGTTGTTCCTTTGTTTAAGAAGTGTAGCAAGGATAATCCAGGGAACTACAGGCCAGTGAGGCTTATGTCAGTGGTAGGGAAATTACTGGAGAGAATTCTTCGAGACAGGATCTACTCCCATTTGGAAGCAAATGGACGTATTAGCGAGAGGCAGCACGGTTTTGTGAAGGGGAGGTCATGTCTCACTAACTTGATAGAGTTTTTTGAGGAGGTCGCAAAGATGATTGATGCAGGTAGGGCAGTGGATGTTGTCTGTATGGACTTCAGTATGGATTTTGATAAGGTCCCTCATGGCAGACTGGTACAAAAGGTGAAGTCACACGGGATCAGGGGTGAGCTGGCAAGGTGGATACAGAACTGGCTAGGTCATAGAAGGCAGAGAGTAGAAATGGATGGGTGCTTTTCTGATTGGAGGGCTGTGACTAGTGGTGTTCCGCAGGGATCAGTGCTGGGACCTTTGCTGTTCGTAGTATATATAAATGATTTGGAGGAAAATGTAACTGGTCTGATTAGTAAGTTTGCAGACGACACAAAGGTTGGTGGAATTGCGGATAGCGATGAGGACTGTCAGAGGATACAGCAGGATTTAGATCAGGGGTTGGCAAACTACGGCCCGCGGGCCGCATGCGGCCCGCCAAAGGTATTTCTGCGGCCCACCAAGTCATTAAAAAAAAAAAAAAAAAATTAAAAAAAAAAAATTTTTTTTTTTTTAAGGTTAATGGGGGGGGGGGGGGGGGGGGGGGGGGGGGCTGTTGGGTTACTTACTGGTATAGGGTGGATACGTTGACTTGAGTAGGGTGATCATTGCTCGGCACAACGTCGAGGGCCGAAGGGCCTGTTCTGTGCTGTACTGTTCTATGTTCTATATGAGGCGCCCAGAATCATAACCGGGTGAAGTAATTATTTTACTTAATATACTATGCGGCCCTTTGTGAATTGTGAATTTCTGAATGTGGCCCTTGCACGGAAAAGTTTGCCCACCCCTGATTTAGATCGTTTGGAGACTTGGGCGGAGAGATGGCAGATGGGAGTTTAATCCGGACAAATGTGAGGTAATGCAATTTGGAAGTTCTGATGCAGGTAGGGAATATACAGTGAATGGTAGAACCCTCAAGAGTATTGACGGTCAGAGAGATCTAGGTGTACAGGTCCACAGGTCACTGAAAGGGGCAACACAGGTTGAGAAGGTAGTCAAGAAGGCATACGGCATGCTTGCCTTCATTGGACAGGGCATTGAGTATAAGAATTGGCAAGTCATGTTGCAGCTGTATAGAACCTTAGTTAGGCCACACTTGGAGTATAGTGTTCAATTCTGGTCGCCACACTACCAGAAGGATGTGGAGGCTTTAGAGAGGGTGCAGAAGAGATTTACCAGGATGTTGCCTGATATGGAGAGCATTAGCTATGAGGAGCGGTTGAATAAACTCGGTTTGTTCCCACTGGAACGATGGAGGTTGAGGGGAGACCTGATAGAGGTCTACAAAATTATGAGGGGCATAGACAGAGTGGATCGTCAGAGGCTTTTCCCAGGATGGAGGGGTCAATTACTAGGGGGCATAGGTTTAAGGTGCGAGGGGCAAGGTTTAGAGGAGATGTACGAGGCAACTTTTTTACACAGAGGGTAGTGGGTGCCTGAAACTCGCTGCTGGAGGAGGTCTTGACAAATACATGAATAGTTTGGGAATAGAGGGATATGGACCCAGGAAGTGTAGAAAATTTTAGTTCAGAAGGGCAGCATGGTCGGTGTAGGCTTGGAGGGCCGCGGGGCCTGTTCCTGTGCTGTATTGTTCTTTGTTTGTTCTTTGTATGGTGCCACAATCTGTTTGCCGCCAGCTCATGGGTCTAAGAGCCTCTGCCTTGCCAGAGTGACGGCGGTAACATCGCCCACTCACTTTTTTGTTTCTAAGAGGCTGAAAATTCCATGAGAAATCTCGCTGATAGAGGCGGCTGGGTTCATTCTGATTTTATTGCCGGGATTGACACTTTGCCATTTTCTGATAAGATCCCGCCCTTTGTGTCCAAAATGGTTGAAACCTCCTTTAAAATAATAGACAGAGTAATTGTCGGCACCCATGAGGCAGTTAGACAGATACAATGTCACATGGATTTGTCTCTTCAAGGACTGGAATACGTTCTTTGAAAATGTCAATGGTGAGTACAGAATCTATTATTTAATTATCGTGGAAATAACGTTTATTTGAACTTTATGTGATTTAATCTCAAACAACTAAAAAAGGAAAGTTTCAATCTTGTTCATGCTCAAATATTTCAAAGCAACTGTGTGTTATTTGCTGTAAAAGAGATATCCATTATGTGTATATTTGATATGTTGCACACACTCTCCAGGATAATGGAGTTGAGCTGTGGATTGGTGAAGGCCATTCACCTGGAATCACACAGAACGGTGTTTCTGATAGGAAAGCAGCAACACTGCCCTGCGTCTGTCTTTCTGGACTCTTCCAGTTCTGGACAAGAGCCATTGCATTCTCTTGTCAAATACCCTAACCCTGAAGTAATCGTATGGTGGACACAGAAGCTTGCTATTGAGAGAGAACGCGCCTTCCTGTCACTACAGTGAGTGTTGCGTTAATCACTCTAGAGTGTGTCGCTCAGGTCCCTCAAATAATCTTGGTTCTCTCCCCCCCCACCCCACAATCAGACCACCCACAGTGATTACCCCCCCATCATAATTGCTCAATGTTTGAAATCCCCCCACACAATCACCACTTCGTCCCATGATTGGATAACCCCTCACAGTCACCGACCATCCCTCAATAGTGTGACCTCACTGACAAACTTCCAGGTGATCATCAGCATCCCGCCACCCACCCCAAACCCCCCGAACTGGGTCCGAGCCATCAATTACCCTTTGATCCCCTTTCACTTTCTCTGAAACTGCCAGTGACAACTGTGAGAAACATCTGTCCGAATAACAATCGCCACATAATTGATACACAAACAATAACTGAAATAATTATAGTTTATTATTTGGCAGAATATTGGTAGCAAAATTTTAAAATGAGCTATTTTAGCAAAGCAATGACTGAATGACCTTTAAAGCCCTCTTAAGGTTCGGTGGAAGAGCTGAAAGATAAGTGGGAGGAGGAGCTGGGAGAGGAGATCGAGGAGGGGACGTGGGCGGATGCCCTGGGGAGGGTGAATTCCTCCTCCTCCTGCGCGAGGCTTAGTTTAATTCAATTAAAGGTGCTGCATAGGGCGCACATGACTGGGACTAGGCTGAACTGGTTCTTTGGCAGTGAGGACAGATGCATCAGGTGTTCTGGGAGCCCAGCAAACCACACCCACATGTTCTGGGCGTGCCCTGCGCTGGAGGGCTTTTGGAGGGGTGTCGCGGAGACGCTGTCAAGGGTGGTTGGTTCCAGGGTTGAGCCGGGCTGGGGGCTCGCAATTTTTGGGGTCGCAGCGGGGCCGGGAGTGCAGGAGGCGAAAGAGGCCGGTATTCTGGCCTTTGCGTCTCTGGTAGCCCGGCGCAGGATTCTTTTGCAGTGGAAGGATGCGAGGCCCCCGAGCGTGTAATCCTGGATCAATGATATGGCTGGGTTTATCAAACTGGAGAGGGTCAAGTTTGCCCTGAGGGGGACGGTGCAAGAGTGCTTCCGGCGGTGGCAACCGTTCCTAGACTTTCTGGCGGAGCGTCAGAGGATGGTCAATTTCAACAGCAATCCGGCGGGGGGGGGGGGGGGGGGGGGGGGGGGGGGGGGAGGGGGGGGGGGGGGGGAGGTTTCCTTTATTGGGTATGTGTGTTTGTTAGAATTTAGAACAGTACAGCACAGAACAGGCCCTTCGGCCCTCAATGTTGTGCCGAGCAATGATCACCCTACTCAAACTCACGTATCCACCCTATACCCGTAACCCAACAACCCCCCCCTTAACCTTACTTTTTAGGACACTACGGGCAATTTAGCATGGCCAATCCACCTAACCCGCACATCTTTGGACTGTGGGAGGAAACTGGAGCACCCGGAGGAAACCCACGCTCACACGGGGAGGACGTGCAGACTCCGCACAGACAGTGACCCAGCCGGGAACCGAACCTGGGACCCTGGAGCTGTGAAGCATTGATGCTAACCACTATGCTACCGTGCTGCCCAAACATGAAGTTCTCATGTTAATTATTTTTGTTAATCTATTGCTTCTGTATTTGGGGGGGTTACTGTCATCTCTCTTTTTCTTCTGTTTTTGTTGGTTAAAACTTGTTGAAAATTTGAATAAAAACTATTTTAAAAAAAAAGCCCTCTTAAGGTGACATTTTTGAACGGATATATTTAATATTCTTTGATTTGTCACTTTGTAATGATAGAGACAGTTGTTTGATTATTCAAATTCTCTTTACTTACACGCACTGCTGTGTTTTTTCCCAAAGGTGTAAGCTGGATTTGTGTGTTTGGTGTAATCGTGGCCCACATACCCAATTGCTGGGGGTAAGGCATATCTGCCTGGTCCTGGCCCTGTCAAAAAATCAGAGATTGAGAAACTTTTCAAATAAAAGATCGCGAAAGATACTTTTTCAAAGTTGGAAAATTAAGTGCACGAAATAATTTTCTGGTGACCAATACAAAGCAGCCCCCTTCGAAGCCAGGGCCAGATATTTTGCTGTATCTTTAGAGCGAGATGGTGGGATGGTGCATTATTAATCCAGAGGCCCCGGGCAGCATGGTGGCGCAGTGGGTTAGCACTGCTGCCTCACGGCGCTGAGGTCCCAGGTTCGATCCCGGCTCTGGGTCACTGTCCGTATGGAGTTTGCACATTCTCCCCGTGTTTGCGTGGGTTTCGCCCCCACAACCCAAAGATGTGCAGGATAGGTGGATTGGCCACGCTAAATTGCCCCTTAATTGGAAAAAATTAATTGGATACACTAAATTTATTTTTTTTTAAATTAATTCAGAGGCCCAGGGTAACATGGGGACATGGGCTCAAATCGACCACTGTAGCTGGGGTAAAATGGTGCTAAATGAAAGAGACAAGGTGTACTGTACTGTTCTATGTTCTAAGGGTTCTATTGCAAATCATTATTTTATTTTTCAAATTAAGGAGCAATTTAGTGTGGCCAATCCACCTACCCTGCACATTTTTGGGTTGTGGGGGTGAAACTCACGCAGACATGGCAAAAATGGGCTAACTCAACACGGACAGTGACCCAGGGCTGGGTTCGAACCCGGGTCCTGGGCGCCGTGAGGCAGCAGTGCTAACCACTGCACCATCGTGCCGCCCTTTAATGCAAATCATTATTATGAAGTCGTTAAAATGCATTTGTGGACATAATGTGCTCTTCAAATCAGATGATGGTTGATGGTTTCATACATTCCCTTGGAACACAGGGCAAAACACTGGATGGTTTAATTTGGCTGATTAGCAGGCACAATGTCCACACCTCCCATAACTGTATCAGTCCATGGTCCTACCTGGCTGGAAGATTTCACAACGGTGTCAACTGTGCCTGCGAGTTCTTCATGGTCTGGTTATAGAACATAGAACAGTACAGCACAGAACAGGCCCTTCGGCCCTCAATGTTGTGCCGATCAATGATCGCCCTACTCAACCCCACTTATCCACCCTATACCCGTAACCCAACAACCCCCCCCCCCCCCTTAACCTTGCTTTTTAGGACACTACGGGCAATTTAGCATGGCCAATCCACCTAACCCGCACATCTTTGGACTGTGGGAGGAAACCGGAGCACCCGGAGGAAACCCACGCACACACGGGGAGGACGTGCAGACTCCGCACAGACAGTGACCCAGCCGGGAACCGAACCTGGGACCCTGGAGCTGTGAAGCATTTATGCTAACCACCATGCTACCGTGCTGCCCCTTGTGGATTCAAGTCTTATTCCGGGGTTTGAGCACAACACTCCATGCCGGCACTTCAGGGCAATGCTCCTGCGAGAGGTATTCTCATTTAGATTGACTTCATTTCCTAGCTCTGGTGGAGGTTAAAGCTCCCATGGCGCTACTTTGAAAGTGAGCAGGGGAATTACCCCAGTGTTGTCAATATTTATCCCTCAATCAATATCGCAGAAACAAGGCAGATTATCTCATCATTTCAACTTGCTGTTTGTGGAAGTTTGCTGTCCTCAAAATTAGCCGCCACATTTTCTACTTTAGAGAGCGACAGCGCTCCAACATCATTGAGTGTAACGTGATTTGAGTGCAACGTTATTGAGTGTAATGTGATTTGAGTGTAAAGTCATTGAGTGTAACGTGATTTGAGTGCAACGTCATTGAGTGTAATGTGATTTGAGTGCAACGTCATTGAGTGTAACTTGATTTGAGTGTAAAGTCATTGAGTGTAATGTGATTTGAGTGTAAAGTCATTGAGTGTAACGTGATTTGAGTGTAAAGTCATTGAGTGTAACGTGATTTGAGTGTAAAGTCATTGAGTGTAATGTGATTTGAGTGTAAAGTCATTGAGTGTAACGTGATTTGAGTGTAAAGTCATTGAGTGTAACGGGATTTGAGTGTAAAGTTATTGAGTGTAACGTGATTTGAGTGCAACGTCATTGAGTGTAACTTGATTTGAGTGTAAAGTCATTGAGTGTAATGTGATTTGAGTGTAAAGTCATTGAGTGCAACGTGATTTGAGTGCAACGTCATTGAGTGTAACGTGATTTGAGTGCAACGTCATTGAGTGTAACTTGATTTGAGTGTAAAGTCATTGAGTGTAATGTGATTTGAGTGTAAAGTCATTGAGTGCAACATGATTTGAGTGTAAAGTCATTGAGTGTAATGTGATTTGAGTGTAAAGTCATTGAGTGTAACGTAATTTGAGTGTAAAGTCATTGAGTGTAACGTGATTTGAGTGTAAAGTCATTGAGTATAGCGTGATTTGAGTGTAACGTCATTGAGTGCAACATGATTTGAGTGTAAAGTCATTGAGTGTAACGTAATTTGAGTGTAAAGTCATTGAGTGTAACGTGATTTGAGTGTAAAGTCATTGAGTATAGCGTGATTTGAGTGTAACGTCATTGAGTGTAACGTGATTTGAGTGTAAAGTCATTGAGTGTAACGTGATTTGAGTGTAAAGTCATTGAGTGTAACGTGATTTGAGTGTAAAGTCATTGAGTGTAACGTGATTTGAGTGTAAAGTCATTGAGTGTAACGTGATTTGAGTGTAAAGTTATTGAGTGTAACGTGATTTGAGTGCAACGTCATTGAGTGTAACGTGATTTGAGTGTAAAGTCATTGTGTGTAACGTGATTTGAGTGCAACGTCATTGAGTGTAACGTGATTTGAGTGTAGAGTCATTGAGTGTAACATGATTTGCGTGCACCGTCATTGAGTGTAACGTGATTTGAGTGTAAAGTCATTGAGTGTAACGTGATTTGAGTGTAAAGTCATTGAGTGTAACGTGATTTGAGTGTAAAGTCATTGAATGTAACGTGATTTGAGGCATCCGGTAGTTGTGAAAGGCGCTGAATAACTACGAGTCTTTCTTCCTGGAAATAATGACAAGATGGAAGCATCCTAATCTGAGAACTTTGTGGAAAGGGGCAGCACGGTAGCATTGTGGATAGCACAATCGCTCAACAGCTCCAGGGTCCCAAGGTTCGATTCCGGCTTGGGTCACTGTCTGTGCGGAGTCTGCACATCCTACCCGTGTGTGCGTGGGTTTCCTCCGGGTGCTCCGGTTTCCTCCCACAGTCCAAAGATGTGCAGGTTAGGTGGATTGGCCATGATAAATTGCCCTTAGTGTCCAAAATTGCCCTTAGTGTTGGGTGGGGTTACTGGGTTATGGGGATAGGGTGGAGGTGTTAACCTTGGGTAGGGTGCTCTTTCCAGGAGCCGGTGCAGACTCGATGGGCCGAATGGCCTCCTTCTGCACTGTAAATTCTATGTAATTCTATCTATGTAAAAAATACCCTATTGCTTATTTTCAGATGTCTCACCAATGATAACAGGAAAATGGAAGATGTCACCGGCAGTGGGGACAATGATTGAAAACGTTTTGGTTGCTACAAACTCCCAGCCCTCTGATCCCTCTGACCTCAAAACAGGTCAAGGTTTTTCTGCGGACTTGACTGTAACTTTTTAGACAGTAATTGGTCAAACTATACTCACTATACTCACTATACTCACTATACTCACGTCTTGTTCTTTTGATGAATAAAGGAATGAGTCAATTGTCAACATATATTTGAAACCTCAGTGTTTTGTGTTCCTAGTTACTTTAATTATTAGCCCCGACTGGTTTCAATGTCTGAGCTTGAGTCGGAGCCAAATTATGTTTTGCCTGCATGAGGTACATTTCTACTAAATATCTAACCTGGATTCTGCATGGATGCATTACTGGAGGGTCTCTCGTGAATCCACAAAGTGACTAAGTGTGACAATAGATTGTCATGTGAAAACAAAACACTGATGAGCAGCTATTATTCGTTTATAATAATAACTTTTAAAATGTTTTTATGGGTTTTGTTACACATAGTATAATTACAAATATACACAGAATTAAAAAGTTTTTTTGTGTGTTTCTTACAAGAGGGGGCACTTGAGTGGTGCCCCTGATGCTATATTTAATAATAATAATAATATTGATTATTGTCACAAGTATGCTTATATTAACATTGCAATGAAGTTCCCGTGGCAAAGGTGTCCTGTACATTCACACATTTCTCCATTTGTGGAAGTCTGCTATGGTAGCTAATCATATTCTTTTAAAAAAATAAATTTAGAGTACCCAATTAATTTTTTTCCAATTAAGGGGCAATTTAGCGTGGCCAATCCACCTACCCTGCACATCTTTGGGTTGTGGGGGTGAAACCCACGCAGACACGGGGAGAATGTGCAAACTCCACACGGACAGTGACCCAGGGCCAGGATCGAACCTGGGACCACGGTGCCGTGAGGCAGCAACGCTAACCACTGTGCCACCGTGCTGCCCCATAGCTAATCATATTCTGATTGTTCGACAGACATAGAAGCTTGCTCGAGAGATTGTGTGCACCTTTCACTTACTAATAGCGAGTGTTGTGTTAATCAGTCTAATCTCGAGTTTCCCTAATCCAGGTCCACTAAGCTATCCTACTTCCATCCCACAATCAGACCACACAGTGATTTCCCCTCCTTCACAATTGGGCTGCTCAAAGACCAAACTCTCCAGTAATTATATCTTCCACCCCCACAATTGGACAACTCACAATCAGCAACAACATCCCCCCCTCTTCCCACATTCCAAAGATGTGCAGGTTAGGTGGATTGACCATGATAAATTGCCCTTAGTGACCAAAGTTGCCCTTAGTGTTGGGTGGGGATATGGGGATAGGGTGGAGGTGTTTACCTTGGGTAGGGTGCTCTTTCCAAGAGCCGGTGCAGACTCGATGGGCCGAATGGCCTCCTTCTGCACTGTAAATTCTATGATCTATGATCTAAGTCAGAAAAATCCTGTTCATTGTTTCATTTCCACAAGTGAATCGAATAAATTGGGCACTTCACCATTCCCATTTTTAAATTTCAATTGCAGCAACATATTTCCTACAAAATGAAACCTTGAAACAGGAGTTATAATATTTTGAGGAAGTTAGTGCAGTGCAAGAATATTGTGCAATCTAAGAGAATTGATATTAGTCTGGGTGTTGTGTGAACAATAACAATGAGGATCTCAGTGTCACACTTTTAAACATTGAAATTCTGGCCAATATTTTCTCATAGGAATGAAATATGCAAAGAATATAAGAGTTGCAATGTTGCATGAAGGAATGGATATTGCATTATCTGTGGTATAACAAGTTTTAATTTCAGTCAAATAACTCTCATTGGTGTGATATATTTCATAGCATCCTAGATTTATCTGAAATGAAGCTTTGCAGTGTGCCCTGTGAGTAATTGAGTGTCCCATCCCTCAGGATGTACCCAAAGCATTTTACACCAAGGAATTACTGTTGTAGTTATGTAGGAGGATAATTTATGCTCAACAAGGTCTGACAAGTAGCATTTAAATGAACAGGCAGTCCTTTTGATTGAGACATAAAGAGAATACCTTGCTCTCCCGAAAAGAGCACAATGGTATCCTTGGCATGCACCTGAGCATAGAGACAGGACCTCATGTCTCATCCACTGTGATGCACCTCCAGCAATGCAGCACTCCCTCAGTACTCACGTTCTCAAGACCTGGAGTGGAAGTTAAACTGTGTAACCTCCTGACTCCCAAGTGGAGTGTTCCCAAACTCGAGTTGACACTGCTTGACTCGGTTAGTAAGCTGTTTTCGAACAGCCTTACATTTGTGGAACCATTGCGGAATGCTGCCCCTTCAGTGACTTTGTTGGGGCAGCCACAAGCGAGAGGATCTGATACACTGGGTTTGTGTCCCAGCGAGCAATTTGATGTCAATGAAAAGTTTTATACTTTCTTTCAGCATAAAACAGAAGAAAACTTTGAGCAAAATGTGACCTTAAACATTCCTTCCCACGGTTTTGAAATGTGCATCATATCATATGTGTTCATTCACGGGTGTAAAAGATCTTTACAATTATCAGCAAGTTGAACAGGATGAATCGATAATACACAGGAATAGAAATGGCACCAAAACGCTGGCTAGACATTGAACAAAACAAACAGGGGCAGCACGGTGGCACAGTGGTTAGCACTGCTGCCTCACGGCGCTGAGGTCCCAGGTTCGATCCCGGCTCTGGGTCACTGTCTGTGTGGAGTTTGCACATTCTTCGTGTCTGCGTGGGTTTCGCCCCCACAACCCAAAGATGTGTAGGGTAGGTGGATTGGCCACGCTAAATTGCCCCTTAATTGGAAAAAATGAATTGGGTGCACTAAATTTATAAAAAGAAAACAAATCAAACAGCATTTCATTTAAAGCTCCCCGTATCAATGAAGTGCCACTATCTTCCTATAGATATGCTTATGTAGCACATAATCTATTGATCAAATGGATACTAGTTTATACTTCAATAATATAACATTCCTAAATTCTGACCTACAATTTTTTTTCTGTACTATACATGCAAATTGTTGCATTACTGACATTTAATGCTTATCAAAATATACACTATACCATCTGGGCTGATAATTATAAAACAGAATGTGAATCATTGATTCGAAAGGCCAGCTTAGAATGAGCTCTTTCATTACTGGCTGCGTTGCTGGTTGTATTCATTCTTTTTTTTTTATAAATTTAGTGTACCCAATCATTTTTCCAATTAAGGGGCAATTTAGCGTGGCCAATCCACCTAGCTTGCACGTTTTTTTGGATTGTGGGGGCGAAACCCACGCAAACACGGGGAGAATGTGCAAACTCCACACAGACAGTGACCCAGAGCCGGGATCGAACCTGGGACCTCAGCGCCGTGAGGCTGCAGGGCTAACCACTGCGCCACCGTGCTGCCCCCGTATTGATTCTTAAATATTATAGACTCCGGATGGGATTTTCCGGCCTGGCTGGGCCATGTTCTCCGCCGGCGGCCTGCCATTGATGGGATCTTCCAGCCCCACCGATTTCCTCATGGTTTTGTGTGTGGCTTGCCTCTCCTGCTGACGGAGAAATCTTCCCTTGACAAAATTAAACATTGAGCATTGAATATAAACTATAATTTCATTCCACTGTACAACCTTTAACACTCAAGTCTGTCTTTCATCAGTACAGGTAATTATATTTACTTTGAATTACGATTGGAGTTATTCAGCACCCCTTCATTTAGATTGCAACTTTTAAGAAAGGTCGTTGATAATTACTATAAGGAAATGTTTAACAGCAGAGCAGATTACCTCTCTCGCGAGCTGCAATTGTGGGATATGTTTTCTCAGTGTCACTGTCCATCTTGTGGGGATGAAATACTTTGCTGAAGTTACTGAGCCTGGAGTTGAGCAGCTCTAGAGATTACTGAACTGTTATCCCAGTGAGACGCTGTCTTGATGGAGCAATGATACAAATGTTGCTGCCTTTAACAAGCAGGAAGTTGCCATGGAAGCAATTACACTTAGCTCATCCAGGCATACGGTTACCCATACCTTTGAGTGGGACATGTGCTGGTGTGCTGGGCTCTGCTGTCTTTTCTATTGAATGCAGGGAGGCACCTGACAGGTGTACAATGCAGTGTCCTGGTTATATTACTGGTCCATTAATACATGGAATGGGAGATAATTTCTCACCTCAGCAGTTTAAGAAGTTGAATTCAGGTTAAACTATTTGAAAATAAAAGGCTGGTATCATTGTTGTTGCTGATTTTACCCTTTTATCACCAGTTGACATATTCTGCCGTGAAATATATCCTTTCATCCTTGTGGGACACTTAGACAGTTTTAGAAAACACAGGTGAGGACTGACCTTCGGCGACTATCTTTGCAACACATTGAGAAAACGGCTGGAGACCACGTTGAATAAAGTTCTTGGACAGGATTCTCCATCCCAGCAGCATTGTTTACCGACGGAATCCTCCGTTCCACAGCCGGTCAATGGGGGGGCTGGATTCTCCGTTCCCCGATTCCGAAATCGCATTTGGCGACGGGGCAGAGAATCTCCGTTTGCGCCTAAACTGGGGGCAGCGCCACTTTGGCAATGCTCCGCCTCCTGAAAAGCAGCGTACTTAGAGTGTATGCCGTGCGCCGTATCCACGGCCTCCAAACGTTGGCTGAGACCCGTCCTGCGATGCTCCGACCGGCCGAGTTCCTGATGGCGTGGGTTTCTCATGGTCTCACCCATCAGGGTCTCAGCCCAGTACCGCCGCAGTCAGGGGAGGGCTGACCCACGGGCAGGGGAGAACATATTCGGGGGCATTACTGGCTGGGGGCACTGTGGTGGGTCGGTCTGTGGCGTGCAAGCTGGTCGAAGGGGGGCACTATTTCACGGGCAGGGTCCCCGAGCGGCATCCTCCATGAGGCACAGCGTGGGCGCTGCAGGCTGCCGCCGTGCGCATGCGTGGCCACGGACCCGGCAATTCTCCGGGTCGTATTGGCAACTAGTGCCGGGGGCTCAATGCTGCCTGGCTGCTGTCTCCCCTGCCCCCGGAACAGGGAATCGGCGGCCGTTTTGCGTCAGTTTTCTGACTGTTCTCACGCTGGCACGGGGACTTAGTCTCCAGAACGGAGAATCCAGCGCGGGGTTTCCCATCCCACACCATCGGGAAACCCGCGGGCAATGTGGGTGCGGTGCCGGCAAAGTGGAGGATCTCACAGCTGATCTTGAAAGTCAGCAATATGATCTGACTTTACTGGGCACATTGCACAAACAATCCTCTTTGTTAAAGTGCATAAATTATCCAATAAATATCTGTTTCCGGCAGAGTATGAGCCTTGTAATGACTAAATTTCTGAATTCTTTAAATGGAAAGCCATTTTTTAATGTTGACAGATCTATTTTCAAAGCGAATGGTCCATTTATTTTCCCACTCATTGATCCTAATACAACGTCTCCTAGAATCTATTACGAAATGCTATTTGTGGGGGAATGTTCACCAAAGAAATATATAAACAGAAACAGGTAGATAATCAAGGAAGGAATTAATAAAATGTTTTTTCTAATTGCAGATCGATAAATAAATAATATTAGATGATATTTCCCTTGGATCCCAAAGTAACTGTAATAACTTTGGCTCACCCGTTCAGTATGAAACATTAATGTTTATTTACAACATCCTATCAGACCGAGTCTTGGAGCTTTGTTACTGCCAATCGGCGCCCGGAATTGATCTGAGGCAACAGCCCGGCTTGCTGGGGTGACCCCCCCCACCCTGGTCCCCCATTGCGTTTCTGGTCATGTGATCCTATCGGTCAATTTCCCCTTAAAGGGGCCAGACACCATAGCCCTCCCCCTCTGTCCTTTAAAAGAAGGATAATAGTTAAACTCTGCAGTCCCTAATACATTTACCACTGAAAACATTCAACCAGTCCGTCATAGATTTATTCTCTCTGGTGGTTTCTGCTTTCTGGCAGAGATGTGGGATACTCTCTGCAGAAACTACTACGCCTGATACCTCCTCAGGTCCTGGCAACTCGACCTCACCTGTTTTAGTGGTGACGGTGGTCTCGCCTATCACAGGTTGACTCGATACTTCAATCGTGGGTCACCCAACCACATTTCCAGATGGCAATATGGTTTCAGGCTGTACTACTGATTGCTGGGACACCCCTCATCGATGGACTTGGTCCACATGTTTCCCGATCATTCTATCCTATACATTTACTCTGTAAGCCAGCTGTCCTGTCTCGGCTATAACAGCTCCTGGGTCATAGCTTAGGCCACTTCTGAAATTTCTGCCATTCACCGATTCATCGATTGCAAACTACCTTGCTGCCATGTCTGAGTCATGGTTTTTCTTCTGACTGGCCTCCACCCTCCTCAATAAACTCACAAACACCAGACTTAGTCTGGTCCTCAGACGCCAGGCCCATCAATAATTCCGCTGGCGGCTGAAGTGTTGGGCACTGTGGACTTGTGAAGCAGATATATGCCACCAACACTGAAGAAGGTTCAACACTATTTTATTAACTCTTATAAAATAATAGACATACTATAACTGTGGGTTTAAACGATGCTAGTTTAACTAGAGACCTGTGCCTGTCTGAACCAGTTGAATCTCTCAGCACAGTGGATTGGATTGGATTGGATTTGTTTATTGTCACGTGTACCGAGGTACAGTGAAAAGTATTTTTCTGCAAGCAGCTCAACAGATCATTCAGTACATGGAAGAAAAGGGAATTAAACAATTCAAGAAAATACATGAGAATACATAATAGAGCAACACAAGATATACAATGTAACTACATAAGCATTGGCATCGGATGAAGCATACAGGGTGTAGTGTTAATGAGGTCAGTCAATAAGAGGGTCATTTAGGAGTCTGGTGACGTTCGTGCGTGTTCTCAGACTTCTGTATCTCCTGCCCAATGGAAGAAGTTGGAAAAGTGAGTAAGCCGGGTGGGAGGGATCCTTGATTATGCTGCCCGCTTTCCCCCGGCAGCGGGAGGTGTAGATGGAATCAATGGATGGGAGGCAGGTTCGTGTGAAGTGCTTCGAGAGGCTGATCGGTATTCACGACTCTCTGAAGTTCCTTGCGGTCCTGGGCAAAGCAGTTGCCATACCAGGCTGTGATGCAGCCCGATAGGATGCTCTCTATAGTGCATCTGTAAAAGTTGGTAAGGGTTAATGTGGACATGCCGAATTTCCTTAGTTTCCTGAGGAAGTATAGGCGCTGTTGTGCTTTCTTGGTGATAGCGCGACGCGAGTGGACCAGGATAGATTTTTGGTGATGTGCACCCCTAGAAATTTGAAACTGCTTACCATCTCCACCTCGGCTCCGTTGATGCTGACAGGGGTGTGTACAGTACTTTGCTTCCTGAAGTCGATGACCAGCTCTTTAGTTTTGCTGGCATTAAGGGAGAGATTGTTGTCGTTACACCACTCCACTAGGTTCTCTATCTCCCTCCTGTATTCGGACTCGTCGTTATTCGAGATCCAGCCCACTATGGTCGTATCGTCAGCAAACTTGTAGATGGAGTTGGAACCAAGTTTTGCCACGCAGTCGTGTGTGTACAGGGAGTAGAGTAGGGGGCTAAGTACGCAACCTTGCGGGGCACCGGTATTGAGGACTATTGTGGAGGAGGTGTTGGTGTTCATTCTTACTGATTGTGGTCTGTTGGTCAGAAAGTCAAGGATCCAGTTGCAGAGTGGAGAGCCAAGTCCTAGGTTTTGGAGCTTTGATATGAGCTAGGCTGGGATTATGGTGTTGAAGGCGGAGCTGTAGTCAATAAATAGGAGTCTGATGTAGGAATCCTTGTTTTCGAGATGCTCTAGGGATGAGTGTAGGGCCAGGGAAATGGCGTCTGATGTGGACCGGTTGCGACGGTATGCGAATTGAAGTGGGTCAAGGCGTTCTGGGAGTATGGAGGTGATGCGCTTCATGATCAACTTCTCGAAGCACTTCATTACAACTGACGTCAGGGCCACCGGACGGTAGTCATTGAGGCATGTTGAGAGTCTGTACTGTACTTGATGAGCTCTTGTGCTTCTGAGCCGCAGCATCCAGGATGAGCGGGAAAAGTGATGCCCTCTGTCTTAATAGTGCGTGTGTTCTAACTGGTGATTGGCTGCGGTGTTTGTGCAATGTTGATTGGTCCTAGTGTATGTCCATCAGAATGTGCCTGCACCGTGATATACTGGTGTATATTATGACAGCAGCATTCCTGTCATAGAATGCATTTAAAACTGAGATGAGGAGGAATTTCTTCAGCCAGTGGTGAATCTGTAGAACTCTTTGCCGCAGAAGGCTGAGGAGGCCAAATCACTGAGTGACTTTAAGACAGAGATAGATAGATTCTTGATTAATAAGGGGATCAGGGGTTATGGGGAGAAGGCAGGAGAATGGGATGAGAAAAATATCAGCCATGATTGAATGGCAGAGTAGACTTGATGGGCCGAGTGGCCTAAATCTGCTCCTATGTCTTATGGCTCGTTGGTGCATTCTGTTAATATTCTGTGCTTCACCTGCGGTAATACTGGTCTCTGCTGCTCCAATGCTTGATCTTGTGTGCCATCAACTGGCAAGGTATCCAAGAGGTTTAGCGCCATCACAATTTCCTGATGTTTGGCGGGGGAGTGCTGCAATGGCAGGAGAATCGATGCATCTACATTTGCTCTCTGCTTCCCAGGCCGGTGTTGGAATGTGTATTCCTGTGTGATAAGATTAATGCCCAACGTTGAATCCTTGCTGATGCGATTAGCAGAATAACTCTGCCTTCCTTAAAAAGATCCAAAAGAGGGCTTCAGGTTGCACGATGCAGGGGAAGCACCCAGGCACAATATTTCCCCCCTGATATTATCCTTAATTCTCCCTTTTATGGCCCAGCGAATCGACTGGTGAGACCGAGAAAATCGTTGCAAATGAGCAAGCAACAAATTTCTTCTAAGAAGTCCAGAAACAGCAAAGAATTTTAGCCAAAACATTTGACTGAAAGATATACCTCTGCCGATTTGGACACAACTAAGATGGCGGACGTCTCTCCCGTGTTACTAACATCCGACACTCTTGGCAAAATTCAGATTGCTGAGCTGGACATGTCCGATGGAGCTTGGCTCTGGAGCTGAAAAACTCACTGGAGGAAGCACTGCCCCCATCCGATTCTCCCTCAACTCCACTCGTCTAACCATTGGCCTTCCCACACCAGCACCATCACCGATATGGAGATGGCCCACTCTGACCACAACGACAGGATCAGCGCCCTGGAGTCTGAGTTGGCTACAGTGAGTAAAGAGAATATGGTGCTGTGGAACAGAATCAATGACCTGGACAACCAGTTCAGATGATGGGACCTACACATTGTCAGGTTATCAGAGGGGACCGAAGACCGTACCCCTCCTCAAGTTTAGATGTGAATAATAAAAATATCCTGGGTGAAGACACGTTCCCTGAGGCTCCCGAGTTGAGTGGGCCCACTGAACCCTACAGCCGAAGCTTCACCCTGGTGAATCCCCACAAACCATTAAAGCCCAGTTCCACAGCTACAAAGAGCTGATCTTTCGATTGGCGAGAGAACACCTCAATCAGCTACTGGGGCCACTCTGTTAGGATATATCGAGCATGAGTGTGGACCTGGCTAAGCGGCAAGCTGCATCAAGTCCACGCTGTACACAAAAGGAATCAGCTTTGGGATGATCCACCCTGTTTGGCTTCGAATCACTCTCACGGAAAGACCACTTCTTCAGTGCTCTCAGCGACACAGACTCTTTCCTACAGAGTCATATACTTGACTTTTAAAAGGCTTGTTCAACTGGCGGCTATGTTTGTTTCTGGGTATCGGATCGTCTGTGTTTTCTTTTCCTCAACGCCTGTGTTGATCATTTAAGATGCTCGAATCAAGGCCCAGCTGCACTGATTGTTTTGTACCAATGTTCCCGCCACATGGTTAGAATAAGCAGCTGTCTAATGGTAAATTAAATCATGCATTCATTTTTTCGAAGGGGGAATACCCGGCTAACAAGGTTGGTTAGTTAACGGATGTCGTATCAGACCTGCTGCTTGTCCTGTTTTTGATGATGGACTTTAGGATTTGAATCATGGTTTGTTTTAGTTATGAGTTTATCATCTCACTGTTTAGTTTTTGTTGCAGCAATTTGAAGTGAAATATGTTGACAGGAATCAATATTCTCTTTACATCTGGTCATTTTCACAATGCCATTGGCCTTCATTTAAAAACAAATTTAGAGTTCCCCAATTCTTTTTTCCAATTAAGGGGCAATTTAGTGTGGCCAATCCACCTACCCTGCACATCTTTGGGTTGTGGGGGTGAAACCCACGCAAACACGGGGAGAATGGGCAAACTCCACACGGACAGTGACCCAGAGCCGGGATCGAACCTGGGACCTTGGCGCCGTGAGACAGCAATGCTAACCACTGCACCACGTACTGCCCCTGCCATTGACCCTCATGGCTTTGATTCTTCACCGTCTCTACTTATTGACTCTCTTGTAAAACCTTCTCTCTCCCCATGAGTAGCGTAGGGTAGGGTGGTATGGGACCCCGGATTAGAATAATTACATAGAATGTTAGGGGGTTAAATGGTGGTAGCATGGTGGGTCAGTGGTTAGCACTGCTGCCTCACAGAGCCAGGGACCCGGGTTCCATTCCCGGCTTGGGGTCACTGTCTGTGCGGAGTCTGCACATTCTCCCCGTGACTGTGTGTTTCCTCCGGGTGCTCCGGTTTCCTCCCACCAGATTATGCACAGTGTGGATTGGCCAGGTTTTTCACAAGGCCAGGGGAACAACCATTCTCTGTATTAAAAACCCTTCACTAATGCCCTTAAGGGAAGGAAATCTGCCATTCTTACCTGGTCTGGCCTACATCATAGAATCTACAGTGCAGAAAGAGGCCATTTGGCCCATTGAGTCTGCACCGGCCCTTGGAAATCGCACCATACTTAAGCCCACACCTCCACCCTATCCCCGTAACCCAGTAACCCCACCTAATCTTTTTGGACACTAAGGGCAATTTATCATGGCCAATCCACCGAACCTGCACACCTCTGGACTGTGGAAAGAAACCGGAGCACCCGGAGGAAACCCACGCAGATACGGGGAGAACATGCAGACTCCGCACAGTGACCCAAGCCGAGAATCGAACCTGGGACCTTGGAGCTGTGAAACAACAGTGCTTGCCACTGTGCTACCATGCCACCATGTGATTTCACATTTAGAGCAATGTGGTTGACTGTTAACTGCCCTCTGAGCAAGCAGTTCAAGGGCAATTAGGATGGGCAATAAATGCCTGCCATGCCAGTGATGCGCACATCCCATACATGAATAACACGAGAGAATGTTCTAAGGTGCTTTACAGCCAATGAAGTACATTCAAAATGTGTCACTGTTGTAATGCACAGCAAGAGGTGTACATGGTGATGAAAGGCATGGACAGAGTGGATAGCCAGAGACTCTTCCCCAGGGTGGAAATGGCTGTCACGAGGGGACATCATTTTAAGGTGATTGGAGGAAGGGATAGGGGAGATGTCAGAGGTCGGTTCTTTACACAGAGCGTGGTGGGTGTGTGGAATGCACTGCCAGCAGAGGTGGTGGAGTCAGAGTCATTAGGGACATTTAAGCGACTCTTAGACAGGCACATAGACAGCAGTAAATTGAAGGGGTGTATGTTAGGTTGATCTTAGATTAGGATAAATGGTGGGCTGAAGGGCCTGTACTGTGCTGTACTGTTCTGTGTTCTATGTTATGTTCTAAAGATCCCAAAACCCTGCAATGTAATAGTGATCAGGTGTGATCAGGTGAATAGTTTTTGTGTTGTTGATTGATTGACTAATATTGGCTAGGACTCTTTTGTGCTTCTTTGAAACAGTGCTGTGGGATCTTTTACCTCCAGTTAGCAGGGCAGGTGGGGCCTTGGATTAATGTCTTAACTGTAAATTTGTTGCTCCAACAGTGTAGCACTCCCTTAGTCCTACATTGGAACGTTATTTTATATCTTGCAGTGTTTGTAGGAGATCAGAGCAACATGATAATGCATTCAATTACAAATCAGATTTAGTAACCATGCAGGAAAGGACAAGGGCCCAGGCGCATAAACCAAAACCTGCGTACAGGAAGTACAAATCAAAGCAGCAGAGTATACCTGTGAGGGGGTAAAGGACATGGGGAGTGGCATGAGTTTGTCTGTGGAATCTCTCATGGCTGCTTTAAATAGAAGTGAATAAAATAACTTCATATATTATTTGTGTCAAATAGCTGCCTTAATATTTAGAGGAAAATAACATGTTTTCAAACGTCTAATAAGGAATGCTTTGCCTTATGGATCATCTTTATGGACAAGAGAGGAGGGAGCTAAATGGATCTTCCATCCAGTTTTCTGTGAATTGTCAGTCTTTCGGTTGATCATTGACACAGTCCTGGATGTTGCGAGGAGTAGACAGACTATCTTGTTAAATATCTTGGCTATAAGGAACACTGGACAAGGACAATGCCATTCAGCCCCTTGAACTTATTCTGCCATCCAATTCGATGCTGGCTGATGTGAATCTTAACTTCCCTAAATAACTGCCTTAATTATTCTGCTGCCTATCATGTACTATCAAGGTGTGTTCATAATGCAGACAACAGGTTCAATGCCAATCTGAAAACAGGCTAATACCTGATGGTAAGAGATGATGTGGAGATGCCGGCGTTGGACTGGGGTGAGCACAGTAAGAAGTCTTACAACACCAGGTTAAAGTCCAACAGGTTTGTTTCAAACACGAACTTTTGAAAGCTTGTGTTTGAAACAAACCTGTTGGACTTTAACCTGGTGTTGTAAGACTTCTTACTGATGGTAAGAGCAGAGAGACTTCTGGTCAGCCAAGCTTTTATTTTAATTTTTTTTAAATTTAGAGTACCCAATTCTTTTTTTCCGATTAAGGGACAATTTTAATGTGGCCAATCCACCTACCCTTCACATCTTTGGGTTGTGGGGCTGAGACCCACACAGGCATGGGGAGAATGTGCAAACTCCACATGGACAGTCATCCAGGGCCGGGATTGAACCCAGGTCCGCAGCGCTGTGAGGCAGAAATGCTAACCACTGCGCCACAGTGGCGCCTCTTCCAATCAATATATCTGAATCTCCTTATCCCTGGAGCCATTCTCATGAATCTCTTCTACACTTTCTCTCTCTAATGAAATACCTGTAAATGAAATGGGGAGAAAATGGACAGAAAACCTAAATGAATCAAAAAAGAACAGGTTAATAGCAACAATATTGCAATTTTTATGTTAAAAACACTCAATATGTTTTCTTGTGTTAGAAGGCGAATGTGCCCGTAGTCAGTGTTATTGTATCAACGCAGTGAATCAATGTTTCAACTTTGGTTCTTTCCAAACCTGCCATTATTTTACTGAAGCTTTTTTCTGATTTTCCTCTCGATGCCCGACATTGTGTCCATGCTGAATGTGTCACCCTGAGTCTGCTGTTAATCTTTAAAAGGGGCAGGACTGAGTACATAGTACTTATTAAAACACTATTTATAACTTGACTTTACTAAACTATTACAAATAGCTCATTGAGATGAACTGTGCCGTGTCAGTTTTGATCAACCCATTGAAATCAAAGAAATTTTAGGAATGAGAAATGTAGCAATTGTCAGCTGGGTTATTTTTCAATATTAATGCTCTGCGGATGGAGATAGCAGTCTCTTTATTAATGTCTTGCAACCTTCTCCCACATCCCCCAGGAATCAAGATGAAACAAGTCTTGACTTGGCTACTCATTGGCAAGAGTCCTGGCTTCTCCTGGGTTTTGTGAATCAAGTTTACTATTAACAGAGGGCAGGATGAGTGCTGGTATGTTTAACTTAAGCTAACGATGTAGCAGTGATTACACTATGAAAGTGCCTCTCACACTCTTGGACAACATCCAGTATTAATGACAAGATGTGGGGGAGCAGGAGTGAGTCAACTTCAAGTGGGTGCTGTCGTAGCATCACTTGACCGTCATGGAAGTGAATACTAGCAGAGCGTTGAGAATTTCTGAGGAATTCTACGGTGTAGGTAGTAAAGATGATGGTGTAATGGTAATAACCACTGAGCTAGCAATCAATCAAACCCCAGCTGATACTTTGAGGATGTGGGTTCAAGTCCACCAAGACAGGATGTGAAATGTAATTGGTTTTCATATTCATTTATGGGGTTTGGGTGCTTGCCCGTCCCTTATTGCCCTTGAGAAGGTGGTGGTGAGCTGCTTTCTTGAACCACTGCAGTCCCTGAGGTGTGGATACACCCACAGGGCTGTTTGAGAGGGAGTTCCAGGATTTTGACCCAGTGACAGTGGGGATATAAAAGTTAGTGGTCACCATAAAACCATCATTAATTGTTTTATAAATCCATCAGGTTCACTAATATCCTTTAGGGAAGGAAATCTGCCGTCCTTACCCGGTCTGGCCTACATGTGACTCCCGACCCACAGCAATGTGGTTGACTCTTAACTGCCCTCTGGAATGGCCAAGCAAACTACTCAGTTTAAGGGCAGTTAGGGATGGGCAAGAAATGCTGGCCCAGCCAGCAACACCCACATCACATGAAAGAATAAAAAAAAGATTGTGGGCCCGGCCACGTTGCACCTGAAAGACAATAGATGCTGGGAGATCCATCTTCTGGGATCTAACCGCTCGCCACGCCTCCCAAATTCTAATGTACCCTTGTGTGATGTCGCGATCTGGGCGGGATCACTATTTTGCAAATCTGCATATTAGAGTGAGGTAGCTAGTCTCTACCCACAGCATGAGATCTAACCACCTTGCCTGGCAGACCGTGGGCGAGCGCTAGTCAGCTGAAAGCAAGGCCGACAATGGAAAATTGGGTTCGGGCAAGAAGCCAGAATTAGAGGCCAATAAATTTACTCTGTAAATGTCAGTGGACGACATTGGAAAGGTGCATTCGATAGTCTCCAGACAATAGCTGTGTACAATACCCCCCCATATAGCTCTGTCGTTAGAGCCTTACACATTCAGTATGGACAATGCAGTAGAGAATAAATAATGATGGACACATTCATTATTAATCACACTGAAATATAATATCAGAAATATAAATCCATCTCAGCATCTTCCCCAGGATGAATGCAAGTACAGTATATAAGAAACAAATTCTTATATTTACATAATCGAATAAAAATGTATAAAACAAACCCTGTTATACAGAACAATTGCTTTTACATTAAAAGTCCAATGGAATAAAGAATTTATTCCCCCTTCGCTACTGTATATACAAACCTATCATTGTACAGCTGGGAATTAAACTGTGTTCTATCATTGGGCTTTCACATAAGGGAGTTAGCCATCCTGCTGAATAGTTCACAGCTGTGCTGCTGTAAGGCTGCACATACACGCACGCCTACACATCATTGTATAACTGCTTATTTGAAGCAAATTAACAAAAAAATTCAATGTAGCCACAATGCACCTATGCCAAAGATTCGATCAATCCTGATTGTAAAAACACGAAGAGCAGAAGTGCCGTAACGTTACAGCAATAAAGCTGATCAAAGATATATTAAAATCAGATGTTGTATCACCTTATACTGTACAACAAATGTGGTCACATGATGACAAGGGTTGTTTTAATTGATTACCTTGTCAACCGAAATACTTACTTCACAGGGTCTGCACTAACGGCAGTAAGTGTACCTCGTAAACTGGTGACATAAACAGAATTAACAAGAGAGACAAAGTCGGTTAGGATTCTATTCATTAGGGTTCAGAAGAGTGAAGGGGGATCTCAGAGAAACTTACAAAACAGGATTAGACAGGGTAGATTCAGAAAGAATGTTCCCGATGGTGGGGGAGTCCAGAACTACAATAATAATAATACTCTTTATTGTCACAAGTAGGCTTACATTAACACTGCAATGAAGTTACTGTGAAAATCCCCTCGTCGCCACATTCTGGCGCCTGTTCGGGTACACCGAGGGAGAATTCAGAATGTCCAATTCACCTAACAGCACGTCTTTCGGGACTTTGTGGGAGGAAACCGGAGCACCCGAGGGAGAAGGTGCAAACTCCGTACAGACAGTGACCCAAGCTGGGAATTGAACCTGGAACCCTGGCGCTGTGAAGCAACTGTGCTACCGTACCGACTAGGGGTCATAGTTTGAGGATAAGGGGGTAAATCTTTGAGGATTGAGGTGAGGAGAAATTTCTTCACCCAGAGAGCGGGGAATCTGTGTGAAAAGTAGCTGAGGCCAAACGTTGTGCAATTTCAAGAAGGAATTAGATACAGCTCTTGGGGCTAAAGGGATATGAGGAGAAGGTGGGATCAGGATATTGAATTTGATGATCAGCCATGATCATAATGAATGGCTGAACAGGCTCGAAGGGCCGAATGGCCTTCTCCTGCTTCTATTTTCCATGTATGTTTCTATGTACGTTGAGATTAAAGTTATTTAAAGAGATGGAGAACTCTGAAATATACTAACGCTTCCTTTAAGTAAATGGGTTGGAAAATACTTTCAAATGGAAAACTCATTTTTAAAACAAGGTGTGTCAACATCTGTAAGACACGTTGTTGCTTTTGGCAAAGACCCTCATCAGAAAATTGGGACATTAAACCTCCAGATACTCCAAACCGAGGTGCCACAAAGTGTTCATGTTTCAACGATCTTGGATCTCACCTGTCAATGGAAGGCATTGTGTCAATTCTGGCTTCTTGGGCATCCCTGTGTCTTAATCCCTCCACCATTGTGCCTGGCCTATAAGCTCTGGAATTCTCTCCCTCAACCTCTCCACCTTTAAGATGTCCCAAACCTTACCTCACTGTCCTGATATCAGCTCACAGGACTTATTGTCAAAATTCTGTTTGCTTACACTCCTTTTTAAAAAAAATAAATTTAGATTACCCAATTATTCTTTCCAATTAAGGGGCAATTTAGCGTGGCCAATCCACCTACTTTGCACATCTTTGGGTTGTGGGGGCGAAACCCACGCAGACACGGGGAGAATGTGCAAACTCCACACGGACAGTGACCCAGAGCCGGGATTGAACCTGGGACCTCAGCGCTGTCAGGCGGTTGTGCTAACCACTTGGCCACCGTGCTGCCCCCGTTTGCTTACACTCCTGTAAAGAGCCCTCAGATGCTTGGTATGTGAAAGGCACCAAATCAATGTAGGTTATTGGCCCAAGGTGAAAAAAGGTCTGTCGCCCTTGGACCTCTTGCACCTCCTTGTGGCGGCTTCCACAAATCCTCCAAATCCTCACAATTAAGCTGCTCTCATTGGCTAGAGGCTTCACAATTGGGATTAAGCAACGTTTGATTTAAAACAAATAAACTTGCTTTATTTGGGAGGGAATCAATGTTCCCACTGCACAATCTTCATAAAGAACCCCTTGTTATTACACATTCTTAAACTAGAGCAGATTGGATAAAAATATAATGTAATTCCTCCATCATCATTTCAATATATTCATAAATTGTTATTACAGTTGTGAAATTTAAATACTGTTAATTTAATTTGTGTTACGACAACATGATACCGGTAAATTTAATCTCTTTTCCAGTCATAAGAATCCCACTTTTGGCTGCTCTCTCCTGTTGACTAGTTCCCAAATACTCAGGGTGCAGAGAGATGTAGCTATATCCAGCAGTGCCTGATTAACATAGACATTAAAGATATCAGTTTTCTTCACTGACAGAATTTGGTTAAGTCTTGCATTAGCAAGTCATTTATGAAGGACACAAATGCACTTCACACTCTCGGCAATCTGTTCCTGTGCAGCTACAAGATGAGCACTGAACCCACAATGTGAACATGTCCAACCTGACCAATTACCGTCCTGCACTCAGTCACCAGCAAAGTCACGGAAGGAGGCAGTTCCATCAAAGTGGCGCTTACTCAGCAGTGACCTGCTGACCAATGCTCAGTTTGGATATGCCGGTTCCCACAGCCTTGATCCAAATATGGGCAAATTAGCTCAATCCTAGAAGAGGTGAGCGGAGAGAACAGATCCCCTCATCACCAAGGCAGCATGTGACTGAGTACAGCGAGTCTGAGCAATAGGCATCAGAGAGAAAGCTCTCCAATGGCTGGACACATAGCTAGAATAATGGGCGAAGGTTGTGCTGCAGGAGTTCCTCATTGTGTCAGCCCAGGCCCAACCAGCTGCAGCTTTTCAAAAATGATTTTGTGAGATGTGGACGTTGCTGACAAGAGCAGCATTTGTTCCCTATTCCCAATTGCTATAAGTAATTTTAGAGCTAGGAATCGACCAGATTGCTGGGGGTCCTACGTCACATGTAGGACATTAGTGAACCTTTTAACACAATTGGTTAATTACGGCTTCAATGACCTTCTTGCATCATATCAGCAGAAATGGGGATGTTTGGCAATGATTGCACAATGTTCAGATCCATCCGCAATTCCACAGGAAATGAAACAATCTGTGTTCCTGTGCAACTGGACATGGATGACATCGAGGCCTCGACCAATAAGTACCAAATGATATATTTGTCTTTCATGTTCCAGACATAGATCTTTCCAATGAGTATGACAACCTCCCTCTGATATTTAACAGCATCATCATCCCCCCATCAACATCCTGGAGGTCACCATTGATCAGAAACTGAACTCAACCCTCCATGATAAATATCATGGCTATTACAGTGGGACAGAGGCTGGTATTACAGGGTAAGTGGCTCACTTTCAGACTCTTCAAAGCCATCAACAAGGCACAAGTGAGGAGTGTGATGGAATAATCTCCATTTGACTGGATTGATGCGGCTGCAACAACACTTAAGAAGCTTAACGTATTCTAGGACAAAGCAATCCCCTTGATTGACACTCCCATCCATCACATTAAACATCCACTTCCTAACCAGTCCGTGCCCCATGGGTGCAGAGTGAACCATCTTGCACAGGATTCACAGCAGCATCTTGCCAAGGTTTCTTCATTAGCTACTCAAAAACCCATCAACACAACCAGCTTCTTCCCCGCTGTTACCAGACTCCTAAATGACCCTCTTATGGACTGACCTCATTAACACTACACCCCTGTATGCTTCACCTGATGCCGGTGTTTATGTAGTTACAATGTGCACCTTGTGTTGCCCTATTATCTATTTTCTTTTCTTCCCATGTACTTAATGATCTGTTGGAGCTACTCACAGAAAAATACTTTTCACTGTATCTCGGTACACGTGACAATAAACCAATCCAATCCAATCCATCTAGGAGGACAAGTGCAGCAAGACGTGGAGACCTCATTATTTCCAAGTTTCACACTAAGGTCAAACACCACCATGACTTGGAAATATATCATCATTGCTTCACCTCGATGGAGCAAAGTCCTGAAACTCTCTACCTATCAGCACTGAGGGAGTAGATTCACCACATGGACTGCATTGGGTCAAGAAGGTGGATCACTTCTCATAAGGGCAATTAGGGATGGGTAATAAATGCTAGCCTTGCCTGTGATGCCCATATACTGGGTAGAAATTTAAAAAACAGTTTTAGGCACAGAGGATAGCTGGTGGCCGAGATTCTCTGTTCGAGAGTCTGTGTTCCCGCCAGCGGAGAATTGTTACTGCTCTCCGCTGACACTAGGGGCGGGGCCTGGTAAGCGAGTCCCTCTCGACTTTACCAAGCTAATTTATGTCAGATTCTGTCGGAATCCAGGTATCGTGTCACCATTTTGAGTGGGTAGCGCAATATCGAGACTGGTGGCGGTTCCCCCTCCCCCACAACACAAATCCTGCCTCCCCCCACCCCGCTGACATATAGGGCATCCTCCCCCACCCCACCACGGGGATAATGGGTGTTCCCACCCCCCCGCCACCGCACACATGCATTTCTTTTCAATTTTTCCAATTAAGGGGCAATTTAGCGTGGCCAATCCACCTACCCGGCACATCTTTGGGTTGTGGCAGTGAGACCCACGCAGACAGGGGGAGAATGTGTAGAGCACACATGCATGAGGGTGACCTGACACCCCGATCCCCCCCCCCCCCATTAGAACCTCCATCAGAGATCTCCATCAGTCACCCCTGCCTGAAAGATAAAGAGCGGTCTATGCAGTGGAGAGGAAATTCACTGAATTTTCACTTACCCATCCCTAATATCTGCTTCCTAAAATGAAAGTCTTTAAAACAGTAATTGTTACAAGTGTCAAAGGCTTCCTCAAAGTCAAGTACACATCAAAGGGCTTCAAATCCCATGACAGCCTTTGAAATACAAATTTCCATTCAATTTCACACAATACACTATAGTAGCCATTGATTGACAGTTTTATTACTCCACAGACTGCTCCTTGGGGGTTTGTCTATCTTTCCCTTCATGCTTGAATGCATCCCACATGCCCTGCTTTGAGGATAACCACAATGTTTATCAACACGCCTTCTATGATTGACAGCTCCTCGCCACATCAAAAGCAGCCAAGTGCTATCTGCTGAAGAAGAGGAAGTGAAATAACTTAGCTCCTTTTGATGTGATGAGGAGCTGGCAACAGAGCAAGAGTGTTTATAATTATTATGATTAGCATCAAATCAGTTCAAGCGTTAAGGGAAGGATAAATAAACAATCTACCAGGGATCACATCTGGACCAACAAAAATATCAATCACTGGCTAATGCAATGTATTGCTGTGTGAAATTGAATGGAAGATTTGCATTTCAACAGCTGCCAAGGGATTTGAAGCACTTTGAAATGTACTTGGGTTTTCCAGGAAGCATCCAACTTGTAACAGCTGCTGCTTTAAACACGTTTGTCTGAGGCAGCAGCTGTTAGGGAAGGGTAAGTGAAAATGAATCAGGCTTCCAACCTGTTAATCAAATGGAAATGGGGAAATGGAAACAAATTGGTGATTTGCATCCTCCTGCTTGGGGGGGGGGGGGGGGGGGGGGGGGGGGGGAAATCGCCCGCTGAGGCCACCAGTGGAATTGGAGCATCACAACGCGTTTGGTGCTGGGCCCAACCCCATTGTTCCCTCAACGCTCCATTCGCTGCTCGATCGGGAATCCCGATACCGGCATCAGGCGATGGAGAGTCCACCCCAGTGAGTTCTAGACAGAGATTGTCAAAATCATGACTGAATGGTCAAACGTTGCTCTTGATGTCATAGCAAGTCACAGAAACTCTGAATCTCCAAGCTCAGTCCCCGGTTTATGTTGAGTTCTCTCACTGCAGCCTGGCCTGGCAGATTGTTTTCGTTAGAGAGGAGAAGGCTGAGAGGTGACTTAATAGAGACATATAAGATAGTCAGAGGGTTAGATAGGGTGAACAGTGAGAGTCTTTTTCCTCGGATGGTGATGACCAACACGAGGGGACGTAGCTTTAAATTGAGGGGTGGTAGATATAGGACAGATATCAGAGGCAGTTTCTTTACTCAGAGAGTAGTAGGGGTATGGAATGCCCTGCCTGCAACAGTAGTAGACTCGCCAACTTTAAGGGCATTTAAGTGGTCACTGGATAGACATATGGATGAAAATGGAATAGTGTAGGTCAGATAGGCTTCAGATGGTTTCACAGGTCGGCGCAACATCGAGGGCCGAAGGGCCCGTACTGCGCTGTAATGTTCTATGTTCTATGTGTTGTTACATTTGCTCTCTGGACTCTTGGGTGAGGAGGGAACAAAATCTGCCAGGTGACTGCTCCTGAATGCCATTGCGTGGCCCCATTTGGAAAGCATATGTCTGCTAACGTTGGAGAGTAACAGGACTGGGCATGCCTGTGATGCCCCCATGACAGAATAGCCTAGCCTCATAAGGAGAACAGCCATGAAAATAATGTCAATACCCTCCAAGAACCTGGAATTTTCAGGAGATGGTATAATGAAATAAAAATGACAAAACATAGATAAATCTATTCTTAGCACACAATGAACTGGCTTTAACTATTCAATTATCTGCATTTCACAGTAATGACAAAAGATTTGGATTCTTCTTCGTCAAAGGATCCTTATTTAACTGCTTTCCAAGAGCTGTAAGATGTAGATGTTTGTAATCGATGTCTGGGCAAGTTGCTGTAAGTTTGTTAATGTCTAAAATGGTCCTCTGCTCCTTCTATTTTTGGATTTTTCAATGTGTTACATACTCAAATTGTCACTCAATGTTAACACCATGCAATTGGTATTACTTCGGCAAGTTGTGAAGATAATTTCAATTTCTGAATTTGCCACATTAATTCACATTATAATCAAAATAACCTCGAGATGTATTATTGGCTTAAAAATAACAACCAGCAAACTCTCTGAAAGGGGCATGCAACTCGATTCCATGTTCTGCCACCATTAATACAGTCCTTCCGATAGCCTAGCACAAAGCATCGTAGCACTTGTGGAAAACTATGCGCTAAAAGCAAATTTATGATAAAGGATGATTAGACAAATTCTGGGTCTCTATTCTCAAGCCCAATGTCTATTTTCCCATGACGCATCCGTACCCATGGCAACTGACTGCGCTGCTCTCTGGTATGTCGTGGCCTGGTGCAATGGACAGGCAGCTGATCATTTCTGTCCACGTTGTTTGATTGGTTTGTATTAAAATCCGCAAGGCTTCTGTTGGGATTCCCCGCGTGGCCCAGTTCCTCGTCGCCAGCGTCTCCCTGCCCATCTTTCTTTAGCTGCTGAGGTGATGCCTGGGAACCTTCTGCACTCGTTTCAGGCACCAATCCTTCAGTCTGTGAAGCGTCTGAACCCTGAGCCGGATTTTCGTCAGTCTGCTTTGAGACGTCGGTGCACTCTTCCTCTGCAGGGTCGCTGTAGAACGGAGGCTCGTCAGCGCTAATCACACTCTCCTGTTTTGGCAAACATCCCTTTCGATTTCTCTGGACACCTTCCTCACACCGTGTCTGTCCAAGGCCACATTCCGATGTCCCATCGTCTAGCTCAAAGTCAGAATCCAGTGAGCGCTCGCGAGATCCTGAAGACCTCTCTGATCCTAAAGAGTTTTCTGAAAAAGACAATGGGTGTTATTAATATCCCGTGGATATTACAGAATAGCAATATTGCTGAAAACCACTGCCACCAATTTCTATTAATAGTCAGCTGAAGACAATGAGTCCCAAAGGTCTTCACATCTAATTACTCTTGAAGGGCAGTCACTATTTATAGTGGCAAAATGCCACAGCCAGTTTGTGTACAGCATGATCCCACAGACAGCAAATTGAACTGAATTCTCAGTTGTGCGTTTTGTTTTTGGTGATGGTGGAACAGCAGGAGGAGTCCTTGCTGTTTTTCAAATAACACAGGATTCTTTTGCATTGCCCCATTGAGGAGGCCACCTTTAACAATGCAGCACTCCTTCTAACTGACCATCCAGCCGATTTATCTGCTCACAGGCTTGAATCCACAACTTTCTAATTCAAAGAAAAGAGCCCAGCGCACACTTGGAAGCACCACACAAACTCTTCCAGCAGATCTGCGTGCTTCTGACAGGAGTCAAAACTTTATTAATCCTTTCCACACCAATTTCACCCTCTCTCCTCCCCTCCGCAAATTGGTTGACCTCTCACAGATCATAGAAGATCACAGAATTTACAGTACAGAAGGAGGCCATTCGGCCCATCGAGTCTGCACCGGCCCTTGGAAAGAGCACCCTACCTAAGCTCACACCCCCACCCTATCCCCACACCCCCACCCTATCCCCACACCTCCACTCTATCCTTGTAACTCCACCTTACCGTACCTTTCTTGGACACTAAGGGCAATTTATCATGTCCAATCCACCTACCCCTGCACATCTTTGGACTGTGGGGGGAAACCGGAGCACCCAGAGGAAACCCACGCACACACGGGGAGGATGTGCAGACTCCGCACAGGCAGTGACCCAAGCCGGAATCGAACCTGGGACCCTGGCGCTGTGAAGCCATTGTGCTAACCACTATGCTACCGTGCTGCCCTCTCGTTGGAGTATCACTTTGTGGCAGTCTCCAATATCTTACCAACTTGTGTGTGAGTTTTGCCAGTGAAGGTTAGCAGTCTACTTATCCAGAGGGGCTTCACAGTTAAGCCAGTTTATCTCCTCAACAACATCCACTTGGTACTGCCAACAGGGATCACCAAACAAAGATGGGCAGAGCGGGAATCCATCCCTGTTTTCCCCTATAATCTCAAGTGCTGTTATCAATTGTAGAGATCCCAACGTTACCCTGGGGAATCAATTTTAATTCAGGGATTGAACTCAGGACGTTTCTAATTTGCATGCCTGAGTAGGGCCGCCCGGTAGCACAGTTGTTACCACTGTTGCTTCACACCACCAGGGACCCGGGTTCAATTCCCAGCTTGGGTCACTGTCTGTGCGGAGTCTGCACGTTCTCCCCGTGTCTGCGTGGGTTTCCGCCGGGTGCTCCGGTTTCCTCCCACAAGTCCCGAAAGACGCGCTGTTAGGTAATTTGGACATTCTGAATCCTCCCTCTGTGTACCCGAACAGGCGCCGGAATGTGGTGACTAGGGGCTTTTCACAGTAACTTAATTGCAGTGTTAATGTAAGCCTACTTGTGACAATAAAGATTATTATTATTATTAAGGGCAGCACGGTGGCGCAGTGGTTAGCACTGCTGCCTCATGGCACCGAGGTCACAGGTTCGATCCCGGCTCTGGGTCACTGTCCGTGTGGAGTTTGCACATTCTCTCTGTGGAGTTTGCACATTCTCTCTGTGTGCAGGGTAGCTGTATTGACCACACTAAATTGTAAGAAAAAATAATTGGGTACTCTAAATTAAAAAAAATATATTATTACATCATGGGGTAAAGCTTATGAACCACTAGCTGGGAATATAAAAATCAACTTTAAAGTAACTTGAATCAAATAACATTCACAAAGTGGGACATTGGCAATAAAATGGGACGTTTAAAAACTTTCCCCCAAATTATGACATGCAATGTGTACAAGTCACATCTGCAAAACAATCTGAGGTTTGCTTGGCAGGTGATAGGAAATTCACGCAACTTAAATGCACTACGTTCAAGGCGAAATCACCGAGGTGGAAAGAGCTGACACTAATCCAGGCCACAGGTATAACAGGGCTGTGACTATTCAGTCAGTCGGTAGAGAGGCATAACACTGGGGTCATCTTTACTACTTCTTCTGACATGACGCACAATTGTTTGTTGTTTACTCACCACAGAGTGCATCGGAGTACAGCCTTCCTCTCTCAAACTCTGCTGTTTCATCGAGGTCGGGTAAATCACTCCCTGATCCCATTCTTGCTGCAGAAGACCCTCTCTGAAACACAGAATTGGCAAAGGAAATTTCAGCTAAAATATCTTCTGTGAGGCCCAAGACAAAAGCTATCTCCGAGACTGGCGATATTTATGAATGAATGCTTCACGTGCCTCAGTGATATTCGCTGATCATATGTCAATACAGGGCTCAAAGTATTTTAAATGGGTTATGACTTATGATAAAATCAAACCAAATAAATTTAAAGCAAAGGAGGGGGGGCATTTGTACTATTGCGTCTGCAAGCAGCTGGTCATCTAAGACTAATCCCATTGCCTACTCTCTTTTCCCCATCATCTGTTCTACAAATTTTCTCTTCAAAAAATCAATGGCCTCTGTTCCAAACTACTCCAGCCACCGTCTTTGCCAAAACATTGCATCCTTGAACAACTCTTTCCAATTGTATTCTCCCAACCTCCCCCTTTCTGTCGTCCTGTCAATTTTAAACTGACGACCCTTCTTCACAGACTTACTCACTTGTGCAAATGTATTTGTAAAAACCTCAATACATATTTGGGCCTTCCTGATTGCAGTAGCATTAATCCCAGTATTTTAATAATAATAATAGTCTTTATTGCTGTCACAAGTACACTTACATTAATACTGCAATGAAGTTACTGTGAAAAGCCGCTAGCCCAAGTGGTAAAGTACTTCAGGCTGATAGAGCAGCACATATCCAGGCAGATGGACATTATTCCATCACATTTCAGATTTCTGCCTTGCAAACGATAGAGAAGTTTTGGGATCAATAGAGGGGGGCTGTGCCCCAGAATGATCAGCCTCTGGTCAATCGTGACCTTCTCAGGCTGTTGATGGTGGGAACTCAGCGATGGCAATGTCACGGTATTGGGTGGCAGTTCAATGCATTCAACGTGCGAGAGAAGTTAATCCGATCCCCACCATCAGCAGTAATGTTCATCTACATTTATCACATTTGTCATTTGTTTTACACTATACTTGGACAAGAAATTAACACTGTTTATATACTAAATATAACTTGCCAGGTATGAGTACATTATAAAGATACCTTTTACACAATATATAATATGAAGAATATTTAAGTTTTCAAGTTCTGCTGTATATTAACGATATTATGATCCTCTGGGCTAGTGCCAGCCAATTCCAGCCCCACTTGACCCCGAGTCACAACCCAATTGAAATTAATAAATATTTCTTAGAAAAACAATTAACGTCTTTGGCCTTTGGCTGCCTAATAATTACAGTCACCAGGTTTGTAAATATAAACACAGTTAACTTTATTAATAACAGTAAGAAGTCTTACAACACCAGGTTAAAGTCCAACAGGTTTGTTTCAAACACGAGCTTTCAGAGCACTGCTCCTTCCTCAGGTGAATGGAGAGGTATGTGGAGGTATGTGGAGACATACCTCTCCATTCACCTGAGGAAGGAGCTACGCTCCGAAAGCTCGTGTTTGAAACAAACCTGTTGGACTTTAACCTGGTGTTGTAAGACTTCTTACTGTGCTCACCCCAGTCCAACGTCGGCATCTCCACATCATCTTTATTAATAACAAGGACTATAATTAAACATGCAGCAGGTCAACTATTATCTAATTTCTATCCCCTGACTTAAACATGTCCCACCCACTACACACATACACAAGACAGACAAACACAGAGGGGAGAAGAGGGGTGTAAAATAATAAATAAAATAAAAAGATAAGTCCTTGCTTTAAATGGTTGTTTTTAGTACACCATCCTACAAGGCATTCAGTTCAAGATTTCTGCTTCCAGCCTTAATGGTTTTCACTGTAGATTCAGGTCACTACAGTTTCAAAAATAAAACGTTCAATCACCACCTGTTACCAGGCAGAATACAGCCTTTTGGACAATTCATTGGCCACCAGCCAGCCAATCAAACCGAGTCCCACCAATCTCTCAGGTGCTGAAAAGTCAGAGTTTTGTTGTCTAAAGCTAACACAGTCTTCTCTTTTGTAACTTTCACGTTCCTCACTTCCCATGCTCGACTGAAAGATAGGGCAGCACGGTAACAGTTGCTTCACAGCTCCAGGGTCCCAGGTTTGATTCCCGGCTTGTGTCACTGTCTGTGCGGAGTCTGCACGTTCTCCCAGTGTCTGCGTGGGTTTCCTCCGGGTGCTCCGGTTTCCTCCCACAGTCCAAAGGGAGTGCAGGGTTAGGTGGATTGGCCATGTTAAATTGCCCTTAGTGTCCAAAAAGGTTAGGTGGGGTTACTGGGTTACGGGGATAGGGTGTGGGTGTAAGTAGGGTGCTCTTTCCAAGGGCCAGTGCAGACTCGATGGGCCAAATGGCCTCCTTCTGCACTGTAAATTCTGTGATCTATGATACATGTCCATTAAGCATTAATAGATCAAAATGATAACAGCAAAAATAAAGGGGATAAAACGGAATCAACAAGAAGGATCCTTACAGTGAACAAACAATTAACATTTTATATGAAATTCCTTTCCTTACTATTTCAATGGAAAGCTTAACTCATTCAGAATAAATTAGTTGATTTTTATTAAAAGAGCAAAATAGTTTCATATGACTCTGTGAATATTGTAATTTAATTTTGAGATCTGAATGTCTCCTGTTGGTGTTAACAGCAGAGTGACTTTCCCCATTGAGCATTGGCTCAAAACCACTTTACTGACTTCCTTCACATCTCCCAACAATTCTCTGTGTTACCCGAGCTAAGCACAGAAAGTGGTGTCTAGACTATATCAGGTCACTTCCAGAGTCCAGCCATACCTAGATGATGTTGTACATCAAGTATTGAAAAGCTGGACTTCCGGTGGGGGCCATGGAGGGGTAGGTCGCACATTTGATCGCTCCCGTCTGTAATGGACTTTTGGACCTTTTCCCCCGCTTTTTTTCTGGATTTTATGGGATAAAGCAGTGAAGAGTGAGACAGTAAGGAGAAACCCCCCTCCGGTGTAGGGAGAATTGGACCCTACGTGGCCGTGTGGGAAGACAAAGTCCTATAAGGGAGACGCAAGCAGAGCTGGGAACACGGACAGCATGGCGGAGAGCAAGGCCCACAGGGAGACGGCACAGTGGTCAATGGAGCAGCTGGTGAAGTTTTTCGGGGACTGCTTCACCAAGCTGAAGAAGGACACGCTGGACCTGATCAAGGACAGGAGAAGAGACTGGGGAGAGCGGCCGCTTAGAATGGTAGGAAAGAGCTTTCGATATCTGGGAATCCAGGTGGCCCGGGAATGGGAGGCACTGCACAAATTAAACCTATCCCGGTTGGTAGAACAAATGGAAGGGGAATTTAAGAGATGGGACAAGCTCCCGCTATCACTGGCGGGGAGGGTACAGACCATGAAAATGACGGTCCTCCCCAGATTTCTGTTTGTCTTTCAGTTCCTCCCCATCTTCATCCCAAAGGCCTGATCCCCTGGAACTTGGGGGGGGGGGGGGCGGTGTTGGCAGCCCCCCGTCCAGGCTGATCCCCTGAAACTTGGGGGGGGGGGGCGGTGTTGGCAGCCCCCCGTCCAGGCTGATCCCCTGGAACTTGGGGGGGGCGCGGTGTTGGCAGCCCCCCGTCCAGGCTGATCCCCTTTCAAGCGGGTGAATAAGATTATTTTGGGCTTTGTGTGGGCGAGTAAAACCCCGCGATCGAAGAAAGTGTGACTGCAGCGCGGTCGGGGGGAGGATGGGTTGGAGCTGCCGAACTTTTGCAATTACTACTGGGCGGCTAATATAGCCATGATTAGGAAGTGGGTAGTGGGGGAGGGGTCGGTGTGGGAGCGGATGGAGGCGGCGTCATGTAAAGACACCAGTCTGGGAGCAATGGTAACGGCACCTCTGCCGTTCTGGCCGGCCCGATACTCCACAGGTCCGGTGGTGGTGGCGGCTCTGAGGATCTGGGGGCAGTGGAGGAGATATAAGAGAGAGAGGAGGGAGCATCGATTTGGACCCCGATTTATAATAACCACAGGTTTGTACCGGGTAGGCTGGATGGCAGGTTCCGGAGTTGACAAAGGGCAGGAATTAGAAGGATGGGGGATCTATTTATAGACGGGAGCTTTCCCAGCTTGAAAGCTTTGGAGGATAAATTTGAATTGCCAGCAGGGTTTAGGTATTTGTAGGTGCGAGATTTCCTGAGAGAACAGGTGCCGGCCTTTCCGCTGCTGCTGCCACGGGGGATACAGGATAGAGTAATCTCCAGTACCTGGGTGTGAGAGGGGAAGGTATCGGATATTTACCAGGAGCTTTCGGAGGCGGAGGAATATCCGGTGGAGGAGCTTTAGGGCAATTGGGAGGACGAGCTAGGGGGAGAGATAGAGGTGGGTCTGTGGGTGGATGCCCTAAGCAGGGTTAATACCTCCTCATCATGCGCCAGGCTCAGCCTGATACAATTTAAGGTAATCCACCGGGTACACATGACGGTGGCCCGGATGAGCCAGGTTTTTTGGGGTCAAGGACAGGTATGCGAGGTGCACGGGAAGCCCAGCAAATCATGTCCACATGTTTTGGGCATGGCCGAAGCTTAGCGGGTTTTGGCAGGGTTTCGCTAATGTCCACGGTGCTAAAAACACGGGTGATGCCGGGTCCGGAGGGAGAGATCTTTGGAATGTCGGAAGATCCGGGAGTTCAGGGGGCGAAAGAGGCCGACGTCGTGGCCTTTGCCTCCCTGGTAGCTCGGAAACAGATCTTGTTAATGTGGAGGGACTCGAAGCCCCCGAGTGTAGAGACCTGGGTTAGTGACATGGCTGGGTTTCTCAGCCTCGAGAAAATAAAGCTTCCTATAAGAGGGTCAATGGTCGGGTTCATCCGGAGGTGGCAGCCGTTCAGCGACTTTCTCGGGGAAAATTAAAAATGTCAGCAACAGCAGTATTCCAAGAGGCGGGGGTGGGTGGGGGGGGGGGGGGGGGGGGGGGGGGGGGGGGGATTGTTGTGGTATGGTTGAGGTGCGTGAAGATTGGGCTGAGGGGGGGGGGGATGTTTATTTTACCATGTTGATGTCATTGTTTTTGTTACTGTTATAAAAATTTTCAAATATCTTAATAAAATATTATTTTAAAAAAGCACTGAAAAGCCTCGCATTGCATGAATCAATCAATAGCCCTCATAGCAATTAAACTCATGTATCTTATTCAACAAGTCACAATGTAACAATTACATGCGGATATAAGAAGTGGGTCTAATTGCTGGAAGTCCCCCCATTTTGTAGTGGACAACTCTAAGGGAAACCATGCAGCTTTCCAGAACAGTTCACAGTCCAGGAAAATCCACCGTTTTCACAGGAGAGGTTCTGCTGCATCAGCAAAAAATCAAAGAGTTCATCACGGCAGCTTTCACATTTTACAGAAATCTCTTACCTCATCAGTTGGTGATGTTTCATCCACTGTATCTTCATCTGATGGCACGTTAAACTCAGCTTTAGGTTCAAATATGTCTGTGTAGAAGATAATTAACGTTTCCACAATGCGAGCCTGATGAGGGTAGTCCACAAGGGAGGACAAGGACACGGTGGCCTCTGTGGGTCTGGGTCTCATCAGAGTTGGCCCGAATACAATCCCAAGATTACTCGGAGACATCTTATTATATTGCTCAAGATCTGAAATTCTAAACATAATAAATATACATTATTCCACGCCCAAGGTCAGGAGATACAGATGGACATTGTCTTTCATGATCCCACCTAAAACTGAGTGGGATCATGATGGACAATATCAGAAGTTGTGGGTGATGACATCTAGTGTTGCTTCACTACCCAGCTGGGATTTGCTCGAACCAGTGCAACCCAGTTATTACAGGACTTGGTTGCGATTGGCTTATTCTGTTTGTCACTAATTCCTGAGGCCGACATGTGGCAGATGACAGTAGATCCCCGGAAGGGGCAGTATATACCGAATTGGAAAGAGAGGGTCTTTCTCAGCCTCCCGACAGCCCCGCAGGCTTAGCTTCTGAAAGTTGGCCAAGGCCTTCAGTTGGAATCTTTGATTTATTCTTCACTTCACCTTTGGCTTTTTAAGTTCCCTCATTGGATCGTTTATGTTGCAGGTGTCCCAGGGTCAGTACGTCTGTGAGTCGCCCCATTGGGAATCCCACCACAAGACCACCATTTGTCTCTAATGAAACCAACGCAGGAAAATAAGTCATTGTTGGCGTGGGAACATGTACCACTTGATGGAAACTCCCCAAAGAGACAAACAGCTCCTTCTACTGGGAAAGTCCAGACACCGGGAGCACAATCTTGGTCACCCAGGAGTGATGTCAGGAAGCACTTAATCTAGAACCTTCCTCTCTCGGTCAGATGAAAATTCAGAGTTATGGAACCAAGATGGGTAGATGGAATTGAGATAAAGATCAGCCATGATCTTAGAAAATGGCAGAAAGGATCCCTGGGTACTCACCTCTGGGCAGTGTATCTGTCTTCTCTGCCATTTTGGGAAGCTGGGGGTTGACTGAAAAATCCCAGTTGGCTTCTACTCACATTTAACAAGGCCCAAAATGGGCCTCACTGCCTGATACCCCCTTTCCGGGCCCTGGACCTGCTCCAGCACTGGGATCAGGGTTGGAAAGCTGGCACGACGCGCTCACATTCCAAGAACAAATTGGAAACAAACCGCACAACCATACTGCTTGAAGTGAAAGTCAATGAAAGCAACAAATCTCTCAAACTGGTAACCGTACAAAACCGAGACTTTCTTTTCCCTCATCACTAATCCTTACACAGCACCTTCCAAACCCACAACCATTACCATCTAGAAGGTCAAGGGCAGCAGATACCTTGGACCACACCACCTGGAATTTCTCCTCCGAGTCACTCACCACCCTGACTTGGAAATATGTCGCCGATACTTCACTGTCGCTGGGTCAAAATCCTAGAACTCCCTCTCTAACCGCACAGTAGGTGTACCCACAGCTCAGGGACTGCTACAATTCAAGAAGGCAGCTCACCGTCACCGTCTGAAGGGCAATTAGGAATGGGCAATAAATGCTGGCCTAACCAGCGATGCCCACATCACGTAAAAACTAATTAAAAAAAACTAATAGACCAAGGTTAAGTGTGCATTGACCAGTTGCCTGGAGTATTTTTCACATCTGGACTGACCTGCTAAGATGTCTAATGATGTATTGCAGGGTGGCCTTGTTTGCAGATGGCAGATCCTTCAGCAACTCTTTCAGTCGTGTCACAAGTAGCAATAAGTCCTTCTCCACCATCGAGTCTTTATTTCCTGTCTCCCCCGAGCCCTGCAGACTTTCCTTGGCCAGGCCCATCAAATCATGATAGAGGCGGAACAGCATGATAGGTTCTGGAAGCTAACATTAGATGTTCACATTGGTTACTTTGCCTTTTTTTCTGGCCATATTCAAGTGTGACTAATAGGGTTGTCAACATTTGTTGAGATATATTTCTGGATGTTTCCATGATGTGACCCTATGTTCCAACCAGACCACCAACCCTCTAACCATTGATTGTCCAACATGTCCATCCTTATGATGCCTCTCCTTCCCACACCAATCAGAAGATGGATCAACTCACCATTCCCCCATTGGATGATTCTTGACTGTCATCAAACAAGTCATTTTCCCCACATCTAATATTTATATAGCCAGCAAACAAAAATATTCAAAGACATGTTATTTGAAAAATACACATGTTTTATTACCCATGTAGGGTGGCACAGTGGTTAGCACTGCTGCCTCACAGCGCTGAGGTCCCAGGTACAATCCTAACCCCGGGTCACTGTCCGTGTGGAGTTTGCACATTCTCCCCGTGTCTGCGGGGGTTTCACCCCCACAACCCAAAGATGTGCAGGGTAGGTGGATTGGCCACGCTAAATTGGAAAAGAAGAATTGGGTACTCTAAATTTAAAAAATAAATAAAATATTTTATTACCCGTATGAGATTTTTCCCAGGTTGATCACAACCGTACCCTGAAGGTCAGTCTTTAACCGCTGGAGATACCTGGATGGTTAGCAGCCCCTAACCAGCAATGGTTTATTAAAATAATTCAATCATACTGACAATAGTCAATGTGGTTTACAAACAAAAATTAAGTTAGAATGTTATCTGTGGTACTGTCCATTATCTGGGTTGAGAAATCTAACATTAATCTGGAGATGGCTATTCCAATTCATATTGATTTGTACAACAGAATGGTGCAAGTAGACACAGAGAAACCATATTGATTGTGTTAAGGACCAACTTCCGAGGCTGGAGCTCCCAATTCCCTCCCTTTTTGTCTTTGATTGTAGGAGATTCAGAATGACAGAGACCTGGCTCTCAGGATCTATACCAGGCCATGAGCCTTAGTAAAGCTAATTACTGTTCTCGGTGCTGACAGATTAACTGCTATGGAAGCAACAACATTTAGAAATATTCAGGAAGAAACTAAGTTGGCAATTTTTGATAAGCTTGTTGGAAAACTTCAGAGGCGTTCCCACATATTTGAAAAATTCCCGATCTAATGCACCAGCTTTTTGAAATGAAGGGCATTATGTTACCTGGCGCAGGTATAGTTTGAGCACGTTGCTGATGTCATGCGGTGATGCTTGTGAGAGTTCTACCAGCTCCTTTCCATTCTCGAAAGCCTGGCACAGTTTCTCGACGCGGGTCTTTACACCGTTGACACGGTACATTCCCTGAAGATTCAAAACCAAAAAGATAAGAGGAGTGCCGAGGTTCTCTGGATGTACAGGAGCACAAGTTATCCTTAACCCCAATGCAGCAGGGAGCAGAAAGTGAAAGCTTAGAGATAAGGAGGTGTGTGTGTGTGTGTGTGAGGGGGGGGGGGGGGGGGGGGGGGGGGGGGCTGAGTGAAAGGACAAAGGGGGCGAGAGACAAGAATCGTCAGTCTCATTAATCATAAAAATACCGTAAAGCCCTAGAATAACTAAGGGAGGAACGATTAATAAGTTAAGTGGAAATGCACGTGGGTTGCTATCTCCGCACCAGCCCCAACGCAACATGGCGAGAGAGCTACAGGGGCCGGCGCAGAGGAGCATAGGCCCCCACTGGGATAAGCCCGCCCGCCAGATCGGTAGGCCCCAATTCCAGGCCAGGCCACCATGGAGGCGCCCCCCCCCCCCCCCAACCGGCGCTGTGCCAAGTGCGCCGGCGCCATTGGCATTGACTCTCCGGTCACTAGAGAGTCGTCGGAGTGGCGGCGCGTGATTCACGCCTCTTCCCCCTCGGCGATTCCTGACCCGTCACCAGATTGCCTCCCCAACAGCATCTCCCTATATGAGACCACCCACCAGAGACCTTCCTCCGCTATTAGTCACCCCTGCCTGGAAGCGATAGAGCAGTCCAGGCAGAAATATGAATAACCACTGCCTGTTCACTTATCTGTCCCTTACACCTGCTGCCTCAGACAAACATCTGGGAAACAGCAGCTGTTTGAAAGTCAAAACACACCACAAGGCTTGAAACTCCCTCAGATCCTTTGATCTGCAAGGCTTATGTTCACTTTCAAAGAGAAATAGCTTTTAGTAGGCTGCAATTGACATGGTAATAGCTTCCATGGAGCCAAATCTCTGGATTTTTTATTTTAATCTCACTTTGTGTTTGAATGCATCTCAAGTACCATGCTCTGAATCTAACACAATGTTTATAAACATCTAGAAGCTAAGTGCATTTGCTTCCTCTTTTTCCCAGCAGCAAATACTGAACGGCTGTTGGTACAGTCAGGAGCTGACAATGATAGCGAGATGTTTATTCACAAAGATAACACGAGATTCTCTGCTGCATCGGGAACTTGGTGTTGGATAATCCCTGTACTCTCCGTGTTGAACCATCTTTGAAATTGATAAAATGTGGATGTTTCAGAATTGGTTTTCACTGTCGATTCCCGACTGCTGCGGTTTTACTTACTTTCATACTCAAAGCCCTCTTCTCAATCTCGGAGATACATGTCTTGATGATGAATGGGATTCCATCATTGCTGTCACGCGCAGCCTGGGCAAAATCTCTGCCAAACAGCTGAAGCTTCCGTTGTAACTTCTTGTGTCCACATTTGATTGCCAACGTCTCCAGACACCTCTTGTGACAAGCCAGGTTGCACTGCAGGGTACATTCCAACACAGTTAGTAACTGGAAATATTCACAATATATTCGCAGGAGGGGAATTAGCTTGCCGTATACCCTTATCCTTTCATAGAATGTGGCCATTGTTGGTAAGGCCAGCATTTATTGCCCATCCCTAATTGCTCCTGAACTGAGGGGCTTGCTCGATCGATTCAGATCGGGCGATAAGAGTCAACTACATTACTGTGAGTCTCCAGTCACATGTAGAACCATAGACTGGTTATGGTGCAGAAAGAGGCCATTCAGCCCATCCTGTCTGTGCCGGCCAAAAAAAAATAGAAAAACTAAACTAGCCGCTTATTTTACCGCAGAAGTTCTGTTGCAGTTATACAAAACCCTGGTAGATCCCGCTTGGAGTCACTGTGGGCAGTTCTGGGCACCACACCCTGCGAAGGATATTTTGGAGGGAGAGCAACAGGTTTACAGAAATGATACCTGGACTTTAGAGGTTAAGTTATGGGGAAATCATACAAATTAGACCTGTTTTCACTAGAATTTAGAAGGTTAAGGGATGATCCGATCGAAGTATTCAAGATATTAACAGGGAAAGACAGGGTAGATGATGATAAACTATTTCCACTGGTTGGAGAGTCTAAAACTAGGGAGCAGAGTCTGAAAATTAGGGCCAGACCGTTCAGGAGAGATGTTGGGAAGAACTTCTTCACTCAAAGGGTGGTAGAAATGAAATGAAAATCACTTATTGTCACAAGTAGGCTTCAAATTAAGTTACTGTGAAAAGCCCCTAGTCACCACATTCCGGCACCTGTTTGGGGAGGCTGGTACGGGAATTGAACCGTGCTGCTGGCCTGCCTTGGTCTGCTTTCAAAGCCAGCGATTTAGCCCAGTGTGCTAAACCAGCCCCTAGAGGTTTGGAACTCTCTCCCACACACAGCAGGCAAAACTGGATCAGTTGTTAATGTTAAATCTGAGATTGACAGATGTTTGTTAAGCAAAGGAGGGATTGAGGGATATGGACCAATATGGAGTTAGGTCACAGATCACCCATGATCTTATTGAATGTCACTGCAGGATCGAGGGGCTGAATGGCCTACTCAGTTCCAATGTTTCTAATCCCATTTTTCAATACCTTGCCTGTAGCCTTGCAATTTACAGAACTCCCGATTCAGATCCAGGTTGCTTTCAAATGAGTTAGAAGCAGAAAAAAGGAGCTGGGTGAGGCCATTCGGCCCTTTGAGCCTACTCCGCCATTCATTAGGATCATGGCTGATCACAATTCAATAGCTCGATCCTGCCTTCCCCCCATATCCATCGATCCCCTTCGGCCTAACTGCTCCTTCAAACTCCTTCGACAAAACATACATGATTTGGCCTCAATAGTTGAGCGTGTCAACCTCAACCACCAACTTAGGGAGTGAATTCCAGACAGCCACCACCCTCTAGGTGAAAATGTTTTTGCTCATGTCCCCTCTAATCCTCCGACCAATTACATTAATTCTATGCCCCCTAGTAACTGTCCCTTCAGCTAGAGGGAAACAAGTCTTTCCTGTCCACACTATCCAGGCCCCTCATCATTTTGTACACCTCAATTAGGTCGCCCCTTAGCCTCCCCTGTTCTAAGGAAAACAATCCTAGCCCATCCAATCTCTCCTCAGCGCTGCAATGTTCAAACCCTGGTAACATCCTTGTAAATCTCCTCTGCATTCTCTCCAGAGCAATGATGTCCTTCCCGTGATGTGGATTCCAGAACTGTGCACACAACTCCAGCTGTGGCTAACCAGCGGTTTCTACAGTTCCATTATTACAGCCCTGCTTCTGCATTCAATACCTCACCCTATAATGAAAAGATTTCCATAGACCTTCTTTACCACCTTGTCATAAACACAGCACCATCTATCCCTAATCGACATCTCACTTATTTTCATTAGAATTATCCTTGTGAAATTTTTGAATGAGGTATTATCAGATGACATATGCTATAATGTAATTTGTTACTGGTAATATTTCATCATCTCAACGGGAGGGTTTTTCTCTTTTTTCCAATGCACCTGAGGAATGCTCAAGTTCTTGAGCACGAAGCAGGTGAAGCAGTGGGTAGAGAGCCCTGATCTCAGAGCTCTGCCTCCTGTATATTTCCTGGTTTGCACGGTGTGGGCATCTGCAGCAAACACCAGGAAAGAACATTCATTTTTTTTACCCAATTCATTTCTTTCCAATTAAGGGGCGATTTAACGTGGCCAATCTACCTACCCTGCAGATCTTTGGGTTGTGGGGGTGAAACCCACGCAGACACGGGGAGAATGTGCAAACTCCACACGGAGAGTGACCCAGAGCCGGGATCGAACCTGGGACCTCGGCGCTGTGAGGCAGCAGGGCTAACCCACTGCGCCACCGTGCTGCCCACGGAAAGAACAATCAGGTGGGAATGGGAGTATCCAGCCCACCCACCTCATTTTCCTTCCTTTGTTCATCCTGAGGTGTGAGGAAGTCCTCTCCACAGCCCCGCTGATTATAGAGGAACAGGCACCAAGGACCAGTGAACCCAGCTTTCGGTGCAGTGGGACAGAGACAGAGCCTTTCCTGAACAATGTACCGACTGTGAAGGTGAGTTTGGAATCAGATTCCAGTTCTGCAAGGTTGTTTTTACACCATTCATAGGGAAAGTGATCAAGGTGTTTTACAGACAGAGGAAGAGATCATGGCAATCTGTGACAAATCCTGCGAATGTCAGTACTGACCATGCCCTGCACAATTTGCTACTTGAGTACATTTTTGCATAAAGTCCCACAATGCAAATTCTGGCTTTTGAGTCGACCTGAAGAGTAAGCAGTTCACTTTCTCAGACCGATGCTCCATCCAGAGAGATAAACAGCTGGCAATACTGACTATTGCTCCTTGTAGGGGCCCCTTGTAGGGGCCCCATGAGGGATTCTGTGAGTCTGCACTGGCTCTCTGGAGCATTCTATTTAGTCCCACTCCTCTAACCTATCCCTGTAACCTTGCTCATTCTCTCTTTTCAGATAGCAATCCAATTCTCTTATGAATACCTCGGGTGAAACTGCCTCCATCACCCTCTCAGGAAGGTCGTTCCAGATTCCAACCACCCTCCGGGTGAAAAGATTTTCCTTACGTCACTTTTACTCCTTTGCCAATTATTTTGAGTCCGTGCCCTCAGCCTTGTTACAAACTTTTAATGTTGGAAAGAAAGAAGTTGCATTTACAATGTCTCATGTGCCTTTCAGTAAATCCCAAAACGTCCTATATTAATGAATCACTTCGGAGAGTAGTAACTATCACTGTGGTAATTGATCAGCACCTTCCACAAACATCAACACGACAGGTGAGACAATTAATCTGTTTTTTATAGATCATAGAACCCCTACAGTGCAGAAGGAGACCATTCGGCCCATTGAGTCTGCACTGACCCTCTGAAAGAGAACCTACCCAGGCCTACTCCTCGCCCTATCCCCGTAACCCCACCTAACCTGCACATTTTTGGAAGATGTTGGCGGAGGGAGGAATGTTTACTGAGACTTGAGAGACCTTTGAATAGTTCAAAGTGATCTTTAATATTTATCTGAGTGGACAGATGAGGCCTTTTTAAATATCTCATTAACACTTTCCTGGAGCTACATTTAGCCTCCTCTTTCCACCATGTTACTCACTTCCTCACACTCAGCCCCCTGGAAGTATACATAGCTGTCACACTCTCGGCATTTTGAAGGCGTGCGAAGTTTCCTGAGGCGATGAGTTTGTGCAGCCTTTGATAGGCCCACATTTTTGAAAGGGCCAGTAGACACGGCCATTTCCGGAGCTATCCCATTGATGCCTGTTGGAAAATAAATCAACAACTGATTAAACAAATAGAGTCAGACAAATTTCTTTCAAAAGTCAAAACAGGTTGCTCTGTATTGGACTGGACCATTACATCTTTATGTAAAATTGCTTCTGCAATGTTCATTTCAGTTGGGCCAATCCAAAATCTACGAGCGGTATTAACAATAAACCGGTATTATTGAGTTACACCAACTTCCTTGAAGTGTGCCCGTACGTCTCAACTGCCCTCAACTCTATAAATTGGGGACCATTAAACCATAATACATAGGAGCATATTTCTCTCATCCCATTCTCCTGCCTTCTCACCATAACCCCTGATCCCCTTATTAATCAAGAACCTATCTATCTCTGTCTTAAAGACACTCAGTGATTTGGCCTCCACAGCCTTCTGCGGCAAAGAGTTCCACAGATTCACCACCTTCTGGCTGAAGAAATTCCTCCTCATCTCAGTTTTTAAGGATTGTCCCTTTAATCTGAGATGGTGTCCTCTGGTTCTAGATTTTCCTACAAGTCGAAACATCCTCTCCACGTCCACTCTACCTAGGCCTCTCACTATTCTGTGAGTTCCAATAAGATCCCCCCTCATCCTTCTAAACTCCAACGAGTACAGACCCAGAGTCCTCAACCACTTCTCATATGACAAGCTCTTCATTCCAGGGATCGTTCTTGTGAACCTCCTCTGGATCCTTTCCCAGGGACACATCACAGTGTTTTGAGCTGCCTGGTATGAGGCCATCCCCTGCTCCCCACCTCTCATCTCAGAGCTGGCCCACTCGCTCCCCAAATTGGTGGGGTGCCCAAAGTGGAGCCCAGGTGGTGTGGGTGCCCACCAATGATACTGAGATCAGGGAGTTTCCCCCGACCATAATGAGGTCACAGAGGGGGGTCCTGGAGGGTTCCTCCTGGTACCTACTCCAGGACATCAGGCCTGTGGTTTTGGGGGCCATAATCTAACTCAACACTTCAGTAAAGTATTGGGTGATGATTCATTGTTGGTGCTGCTGTCTTTAGACAGTCACAATGGTTCAAGTGGATTCTATTGTCGCTGTTTTGATATATAAAGGCAGAATATTTTTTTATTTAGAGTACCGAATTGTTGTATTCCAATTAAGGGGCAATTTAGCATGGCCAATCCACCTAACCGGCACATCTTTGGGTTGTGGGGGTGAGACCCACGCAGACACGGGGAGAATGTGCAAACTCCACACGGACAGTGACCCAGGGCCGGGATCGAACCGGGTCCTCAGCACCGTGAGGCAGCAATAAAGGCAGAATATAACCTAAGGTTCTGTAATATGTCTTAGAAGCAGATTCCAGTTGACTTACTTTGCTCAAACTTTGCATTGCCATCTTTATCCTCTACGTGCTCGGTGGATGATATGGCACCAGAAGAGGGAATTCTGGGTAACTTTTTGGAAAAATCACCTATGGATTGAGACATTGGAGATAAAACCTTGCTGATATAATTTGTTAAAAATTTTCTTGTCAAAAGTAACAGGTAACATATGCTGTTAATAGTCTTGGAATTCAATCATTATAATATCCTGATTGTTCATTCCTAGATACCGAGATGTTTGTGCACTTTGTGGTGGTTTCAAATAACTGAATCCAGGAGGTGAGAATATTTCAGTTACTCGGCTATTGATGGTACAGTAGACTATATGGGCTTTATAATTTCCAATCTCTGATGTTCTACTTTGATTTGAAGTTTGAAGAGTGGTTTCAGCCAACTGATTTGCTTTTTGAGCGTGGTACATTTTAATATCACACCAATTTCTTCAGAATGATTTTGGCATTCACTCTCCCCTGGTGAGAAGGTGGGAAGACATACTTATAACACCTGTACTATTTCATTGTTTATGGACAAGAATTACACCCATTGTGGAGTGACACAATGGAGGCGAGGAGAGGGGCGATTTTAACACCCCCCCCAAGCCCCCAGCAACCTACCCGAGTACCAATGGGAAGCCTTATGATCTTTGCCTGCCAATAGCTAGCCAGCTGCCTGTTTCTGCTGGTTTGTCTGTTTCGGGAGTTTGACATTCACCCCCTGTCTGCCCAAAGTTAAAATCCCCCTCCTCAGAGTCTGTATTTCTTTCTCCCACAGGTGAAGCAACAGTGTCAGATAGTACCAACAATGAACATCATACTAACTCTGCCTGACGGAGACAGGTCCATGTGATCTGTAGCCAAACCCTATAGAAAACCAACTGACAGGTTTCACATCCGGAACAGTTGCTGTATGAAATACAGAAATGTGAAGACAGAGACGGGCAGAAACAGTTGCTGCTGTGAAGAGCAGAGGAAAATATATTTTGTATTAGCAACCAAGCAGGATGATGCTGAGATCGGTTCTTGTTGAAAGAAAAGGAACTTTTGGAGATTGAAGGAACTGGTGTAAATCAGTTGGGGATACGTTGACGTTTGAGTGGAGTAATTTTTGACGGACACTGGAAGACAGGAGCCTCTGGAAAGCTGGAAGATATATGGAACTTAATCTTTAAATCTACATATCTGCCGAAAGCTTGCCGCAAAATTAAAACATGTCATAAAGCTGTGTTAATTAGCTAATGTGCAGTTATCTTTTCTTTAATTTGGTGGTATTAGTTGCCTGCATATTTAGTCTATGCTGATTTTAGTTTCTTTTGTTACAGTAAAAATCTTAAATCATGAGATTTTCTCCTGTGATTCTTTCCATTGGTCACTGGGAAATTTTTAATTTAAAGTTATTCGACCATACAGAACTCATAACATAGAATTAAAAAAATTGAAATGAAATGAAAATCGCTATTGTCACGAGTAGGCTTCAAACGAAGTGACTGTGAAAAGCCCCTAGTTGCCACATTCCGGCGCCTGTTTGGGGAGGCTGGTACGGGAAATTTGTTGATGGGATGTGGGCGTCGCTGGCTGGGTTGACACTTATTGCCCATCCTTGAGGGCATTTCAGAGTCAACCCCATTGCTGCAGATCTGGAGTCACATGTAGGCCAGACCGGGTAAGGGCATTAGTGAACTAGATGATTTTTTATAACAATCAACAATGGTTTCATGATCACCTTCAGACTTTTAATTAATGAATTTGTATTCAATTCAAATTTCGCCATCTGCTATGGCAGGATTCGAACCTGGGTCCTCAGAACATGACTCCCGGTCTCTGAATTACTAATCCAGCAGCAATACCACTACACCACTGCCTCCCCCAGGAAATGCAGAGTGGCGCAGCTGAAATGTGCTGGGCCCATAACCCAGAGGTCGATGGATCAAAACCATTCTAGAGGCTGGTTCAGCACAGTGGGTTAAATAGCTGGCTTGTAAAGCAGACCAAGGCCATCAGCGTGGGTTCAATTCCCGAAACCGGCCTCCCCGAACAGGCGCCGGAATGTGGTGACTAGGGGCCTTTAACAGTAACTTCATTGAAGCCTACTTGTGACAATAAACTATTTTCATTTCCATGCAATCTAATCCCCTACAATAGAATGAAGTAAACACAGCACATATTTAACTACCAGACCTCTGAGTTAGGTTGCCTGGAAAACCAACATTTTAATACAATTTGCATCCTAAAATATTTCTATTATCCAGCGTGTTATATTATACTTTGTGATAATTTTTCGTTATTCTTTGCCTTGTGATCCAGAATGTCTCATGAGTTGATTATAAAGAAACCACCAATCTTTAACTTGAAGCAAAATCGATTTATTGAATAATGATTAAATTAAATAGTTTCCACACTCTACAGAGCTATAACTATTAATAAAGTAAGATTGAGTCTGTTAAACATTAGTCTATAATCTAGAATTAACTAATGATATCCTCGTGCTATTTCTCTCTAATCTAAACTAGTCCTTGAGCTGTGATCAATATTTCTCCTCTGCTAACACTTAACTGACTACCCAAGATTTCCTGAGTTCTAATATTTATACTGGGAACTGGTGGTGCCCTCTAGTGTTTGAATTACACTGAGATGTAATAATTAACCCTTTACTGGTATATCTATATACATATCATTACACAGCTGACTCTGAGCTGGAGCAGAATAAGTTGAGTTATGGTTGGAGCAGCCCAGGATTAAATTCTAAATTTCACTATTTTCAAGCTTGGCCTTCTTCAGCAGCTGTGTTAGGTAGGTTTTGATGCATTCCAAGATGATGACGGAATGTGTTCTGGATTACTGGAGACCCCAGCACGGGTCCTGTCCTGCACCATGAACACGTGCTCCTTTTGCACCCTTTCATGAACCGTTAAATGTATACGGACCAACCTCTTGACAGAAAGAGAATAATGCGCTGGAAGGGGTCATGGCAAGTGGAGGTTACAGTAAAATTAACTCGATTACATAAACCCAGTCTACTTCTAAATCACTTCAATTCATTTTTAAAATGTTTTCTGTCCAAGATTGCTAATCCTACCCGTTGTAGACGAGGGTGATTCCAATCCGCTGCCTCCTTCTCCAACACCATCTGTGTCACTCATGGTACTGGGCCAGGATTTGTGAACCTGGTGTGTACGGGCTCCTGAAGGGAAGAATTGAGATGCTGATTCAAATCCATTTGTTAGAATTCTCGCATGCAGTAAATGTGACCTTAGCTTTCACCTTCTGCTTTCTACTCTTTCAAATCCACTACATAAAGATACAAGAGAGCAATGAAGTTCACTTTTAAAATGCTTAAGTAAACCTAATATATTCTGATTGTTACATTCTGCAGGTGATTACTCATTCAATAAAAGCATTAATATGGTCCTCATGAACTGAACATTAAAAACCTGCTCTTCCAACTGTTTGGATTGCAGGGTAGTCTTACATGAAACCTTATGGGAACCCCCCTCAATGATTACAAATACGCACTGAGTTAATGGAGAAAATGGATGTCCAGGAGGGATTGAGAATTAATGGGGCTGGTTTAGCACACTGGGCTAAATTGCTGGCTTTTAAAGCAGACCCAGGCAGGCCAGCAACACGGTTCAATTCCTGTACCAGCCTCCCTGAACAGGTGCCGGAATGTGGCGACTAGGGGCTTTTCACAGTAAATTCATTTGAAGCCTACTCGTGACAATAAGCGATTTTCATTTTCATGTGATTAATGAAATGAGATGAAAATTGCTTATTTCATTCAGTGCGTATTTGTGGAATGACCTATGTACTTAAATACATTTCCAAACAATTGTATAATCACAACTTACAATTGCTTATGTACATTTTAACTTCATAAATGTTCATTTAAACTAAATGCTTCACTGATATACACTTTAATTAACCATTCAACATGAATGTTTCCAATCGATTTTGGCATGAAGTTACAAAGTCAGAATTCTGTTGAAGACCAACTTTGTTAAAGGCTCTTCAGATGGAACAGGCTGCGAGATTGCTGTCTACCATTAGCCGTCTTAGTTTTAAAAAAATTTAGAGTACCAATTCATTATTTCCAATTAAGGGGCAATTTAGCGTGTCCAATCCACCTACCCTGCACATCTTTGGGTTGTGGGGGTGAAACCCACGCAAACACGGGGAGAATGTGCAAACTCCACACGGACAGTGGCCCAGAGCCGGGATCGAACCTGGGACCTCAGCGCCGTGAGGCAGCAGGGCTAACCACTGCACCACTGTGCTGCCCCCTAGCTGTCTTAGTTATAAGAACAGGCTCCAAGAGTTAAGACAAATCACTGTACGGTTTAGAGGGATTATGAATAGGTATTTACAACGTGGAACTGACTGATTTCAGTCCGGTTATGGTAGATACATTAAACGCGATCTTCCGGGCTGGCCACTAATTCCCGCGGGGGCCATACCTGGATTTGCACCAGCAGATCTCAGGATGAGATCTTCCTCGTTGGTGATGTAATCAGTGAGGGCATGAACCTCATTGCTATCAATTAGAATGAATTTAAATAACGCTGTATCTTCCTGATGGGTCCCATCCCCCCCCCCCCCCCCCCCCCCCCCTGCTGGCATGATGTCAAGCTGGCAGGGATGACTACTGATCTCCAGCAGTTGGGATGACCACGCTGGGAGTATGGAGGTAGTGTTGTCCCCGGGTAGTCAGGGACATGGCAGGACAGGTGCCCTGGTGCTGCCCCCTGGCAGTGCCAGGGGATGGGGCCATGGTGGCACTGCCAAGGGGTGTGGGGGGTGGAATTGCTGCCGCGATGGCATGGGGTGGGGAGGGGTGGAGAGATTGCTGTCGATGATGGATGGATGCAATTTCTGCAATTTGTACAACCGTCTTAAAGCTGGACTTTTGACACGGTTGTTGGGGTCGGGGGAGGGGAAGGGGGGCAGATAGTTTTCCATTGCTTTCTATTTATAGATTAAATAAAAATGCATTCTTTCTGCCAATGTTGCCTCTGGTAACTGCAACTTCAGCAAGATGGCCTTTGAAGTTACTGCTGGGAACATGGTGATCCCTGTTCGACTGCTTTCTCTTCTCAAACTTCACAAAGTTAGCTCAATGGGCTGAATGGCCTACTGGTCTTCTGTTCTTTGCTGAAAGGTCATGAACTGCATTTGATTGATAATACAGGTAAAGTTGTAAACCAAGGCTTTAGATTCGGAAAAGCTGAGCATACATTTACAAATGGTCAGTTGTGCAAACTTCCCTTTTAAATGCAAGATGATACACGAACTGTTTTAGCTTAGCTAATTTGATTGCAGTTGGAGATAGGTAGTGAGAGAGAAGGCAGCTCTCACAGCTCTGCTAGAAGGAGTTGGTTTTAGAAGGCTAAAGAGGGATCATCTCTCCCAGACTTGCTAGAAGAAAAGCCATACCATGGAATAATGGTTAAGAAAACAGATGCCAGAAGCCTAAAGTCCAACTAGTTAAAGAAACTACAGAAATGAAGTGATGTTTCCAAGAAGTGAGGCAGCACGGTAGCACAGTGGTTAGCACTGTTGCTTCACAGCTCCAGGGTCCCAAGTTTGATTCCCAGCATGGGTCACTGTCGGTGCGGAGTCTGCATATTCCCCCTGTGTCTGCGTGGGTTTCCTCCAGGTGCTCCGGTTTCCTCCCACAGTCCAAAGATGTGCAGGTTAGGTGGATTGACCATGCTAAATTGCCCTTAGTGACCAAAATGGTTGGGTGGGGTGGGGTTACTGGGATGAGGTGGGGGTGTGGGCTTGGGTAGGGTGCTCTTTCCAAGGGCCGGTACAGACTCGATGGGCTGAATGGCCTCCTTCTGTACTGTAAATTCAATGAGAAGTCTGGAGTTTATAGAGCAGAGGAAACTGTGCACCAGATTAGATTATTGTTCGGTAAAGTCACAGAGAATTGAAAAGGCATTGGACCGTGAGAGGCCAGAAAGATATCTGCAGTAGTGCTTGGAGTTGTGAGAAGTTACTAAAGTTTGGGAGACATTATTTGCAATAATTGTGGAAATTGGTGGCTGGACCTCGGAGTTTATGTAAAAGCCTTTAAGACAAACAAAACTGAAAGAAGAGGTAAAAATGAATGTGAAACCTTGAAGGAAGCAGCGGAGGGAAAGCATAATTTAAAAGAAGATTCAAAATTGTGACTTTTGAAAGCGGAATTTGAAGTCACTCAGAGTTCAGTCAGGCAGGGTGGCTCATGGTATAACAATGATCTGGGGGGGATTTTGAGGAGAAATCCACAGACATTCACTTGGTTTTAGTGGGGAGTGTGTCTGACCACAGTCACCCTGTGTGCTGCAAAGGGAGTTTGTGTGTTAATGAGACCATCGTAGCTGAAAATGTACATTGTAATCTGTTTTATTCCTAAAATCTGTGTGCCATTGTTAAGCTAAGTGTGAGTAAACAAGTCTTGCGACATAATCAATTTTATTTGGGCAGCATGGTGGCGCATTGGTTAGCATTGCTGCGTCACGGCGCCAAGGTCCCAGGCTCAATCCCAGCTCTGGGGAGTTTGCACATTCTCCCCGTGTCTGCGTGGATTTCGCCCCCACAACCCAAAGATGTGCAGGGCAGGTGGATTGGCCACGCTAAATTGCCCCTTAATTGGAAAAAATAATTTGGGTACTCTAAATTTATTTTAAAAAAAGATACCACATTTTTTTCATGTTTAATAAATGTTTTTTCCTTGTCGTTGAAACTAATTAGTGGTCCTGTAAATCTGTTCCTCTACGTTTTATTAAATAAAAGCAAACATCTTTTGACCAGGGATTCACTCTGGGATCTTCCCGCACAGTCATTTATTTATTTATTTTTAGTACCCAATCATTTTTTCCAATTAAGGGGCAATTTAGCATGTCCAATCCACCTACCTTGCACATCTTTGGGTTGTGGGGGTGAAACCCAGGGAAAATATGCAAACTCCACACGGACAGTGACCCAGGGCCGGGATTCGAACCCAGACCCTCAGCGCCATAGGCAGGAGTGCTAACCACTGTGCCACCGTGCTGCCCTCTTCCTCCCCAGTTATAACATCAACTGGCATTGTAACAACACAAGGACAAGGCCAGGAGGCAGGTCTCAATCTAGCTGAGCTCAAACAGGAACTGAACACCTGCTGTTGGCATTATTCAGAACTACACACTAGCCATCTCGCCAACTGAGTTGAGCACCTTTATCAGAGTTAATATTGTAGTTAAACTAAAATCCTTTCCCACCTCATTAAGTTTAAGATATGCTAATCAGTTAGCAACCAACACAAACAACTAAACTGCCGTGAACTTTCTGTGAACTTAAAGGAACATGCCCCTTTCTGATCCTTTTCTCTTCAGAGTAAATCTTGTGTTGCATTACTCAGTTAGAGGTCCTTCTATTTGTTTAATAAAAATGTAATCCTAAAATCAAACGTGAACATAAACTAAACACTTATATTATTTCCACAATTTGGATTGCTGACTTACACTTAAACTGGACGTGATGTGAAGGGTTACAGTCGACCTTTATTTTGATACATTTCCCACCAAATTGATATGATTGGAGAACGCGACAGAACATTAAGATTTACCTCTTCTCTCAGTGGCAGCTGCACCTCGTGCCTCCTTCTGAGTCGACCCTACCACTGGACTGCCTGGCTCATCCACCGAGGACTGTGATTGCACCTCATTTGCAGCATTGGAAGCAAAGTCGTTAGAATTGAAACTATTCTTACGTGCCCTCACGTGGGGAGACCTGGAAAATGAGAAAAATCAGATTAAATCATAATTGGACTTACCTTTAGATTGAAGGGGTGAAATCTGACAGTAACTACAAAAGATTTAACTAAATGGGAACAACGTCCAATAGTGAGCGCTCGCAGTGCTGAGAAACACAAGCCCATAAAACGCGACTCGTGTTGTATAAAGGGCCTTAACGGGGACCAGGTGGCCGAGGTTACACACAGCCCCGTTTTGTACAGTGAGGCTGTCCACTCACCGGACCCGACTCCCCAGTGTAGCGAGAGATCGGGATGCCAGAGTGTTTATTTTCACTGCCTTTTACAATTTAGAAAGTAATCTAAATGACAGAGAATGTCAATAATCCCTTCTCATTAAAGGCTCTGCTTCCTTATTTGAAAGATAAAGAAGCTACACGTTTATGAATCTACAAATATTTACATTTCTTTCAAACTTGCCAAGAGTGAAGCCATTCCAAATGCGAGGTTCTTTGATTATAAAAACACAACGGCAAGCCATTAATGAACCTGGAGAAGCTATCCTCCAATCAACTACAAGGAGGCACAGAGCAGCAATCAATTTCATTCATTTATCTTCCATTAGACCATATGACAGGAGCAGAAATAGGCCACTCGGCCCATCGAGTCTGCTCCGCCATTCAATCATGACTGATACGTTTCTCATCCCCATTCTTCTCCCTTCTCCCCATTATCCCTGATCCCCTTATTAATCAAGAACTGATCTATCTCTGTTTTAAAGACACTCAGTGATTTGGCCTCCACAGCCTTCTGCGGCAAAGAGTTCCACAGATTCACCTCCTCTGGCTGAAGAAATTCTTCCCCATCTCTGTTTTAAAGGATCAATAGGGTCCAAGCCGGTTCCTCGGGCAGAAACCAAAACACAGAGCATTTCTTTATTGAGAGAGTTTATTGGGCAGTCTCACAACTCTCCTTCCACTCAACCAGTGTCCCAGCTATCCCCTATTTATATATGTTCAACGAATACCCCTCACCTGGTCCTCTTGAACGTAACAATGTAATTAACAAACCTTAACAATGTAATTTGATAAGGCATTAACAATGGAGAAGATCGAGAGATACACCATTCTCATGATGCATTTGGGTCATAACACATCGTACCACCAAGCTTTCACTAATCTACATTAGAAAAGTTGGTTTTCCACTTTTTCCTGAGTTTTATGTTCCTACAATGTGTTTCACCTGCGTTGCTGTATATTAATACTCAAGCATAAGTTTAAGGGTGTGTAGTTGCTGGCATTCCCACCTCTGAGTCAGAGGGACAAGATTTAAATTCCACGACAGAGACTTGAGTACAAAATGTATGCTGCCATTCAGCTCAGTACTGAGGGTGTGCTGCCCTGCTGGCAATGGCACCTTTCAGGTGAGACATTAAACTCTCTGCCCTCTCAACTGGACAAGAAAATTCCCAAGGTACTATTTCATCGAAAAGCAAAGGAATTCACGGCAATGTGCTGGTTTACATTCACTGGGGCTATGTGTAAATTTGCTGCAGTGGTTCCTAGTTAACATCAGTGACAATGGTTTGAAAATACTTCATTGTAAAGCAACTTGGAAATCCTGAGATTGTGAAAGGCACTACATTAATGCAAGAATTTTCTTTCTTTTGTAATAATTAGGAAGTATGGCGTGACCAAGGAAGATACTAGCCAGTTGGCTGAACAGCTCCATGATGCAGAGCGAGGCCAGCAGCGTGGGTTCAATTCCCGTACCGGCTGAGGTTGTTAATGAAGGCCCCGCCTACTCAACCTTGCCTCTCGCCTGAGGTGTGGTGATCCTCAGGTTAAATCTCCACCTGTCAGCTCTGCCCCTTCAAAGGGGAAAGCAGCCTATGGTCATCTGGAACTATAGCGACTTTACTATGTGCCTGCATTATTTGCTTTGCAAAGCAGAAAACATCTTGAGATACAAGAGACTGTCAGCTATATTTCTGGATCAAGGAGAGATTTATGGATATGGTGGGAAGTGGGACAGCTAGGGCTGGGTTTCTGAGAAAGAGACGGGTTGTTTGTTCTAACAGTCGTTACCTGTTCTGAAACACTCTTATGCACTCAGATTACACAGTAATAAAAGTAATGCATGCTGCTACTGAATAACTTTTCATTTCAAGCTGCTGTTTGACTTTCCTGAAATAAAAAAGTTTGAATGATGGAAGAGGCATTTCTCCAAAGCGCAAGACCCTTCGCATTAATCCTACTGTTTATCTTTGGAATGCCTGAGGACGTCACCCAGCAGTACGACAGATTACCTCACGGTATCTGTTTAGTGTCACATAGGTAGGTGGTGCCAGCCTGCTGGAGGTAGGTAGAGCAGATTGATAGGATGTCATTGAACAACCAGACATCCATCTTTGGATCTGTAAAGATTTAATTACCTGCAAATGCTAGTGTTTGAAACAAACCTGTTGGACTTTAACCTGGTGTTGTAAGACTTCTTACTGTTCAACAGGAATGGTTTTGCAATTACACTGCTTCTGTGAATTTCTTAATAGTGCAAAGAGTCTTCAAAAGCACCTTGGAATAGTGAGTAGATGCTTTAATGCTGCTGAGGTCGAGTTGGAATGAATGCAGTGTGTGAACTTGGCTAAACTCTGACATCAATTTGTCAAATGGAGCCTGGTGTTTTCTCTATATAACTGCATCCAAAGGAATATTGGGCAGAATTCCCCACAGCCCGATACCAGAATCGGGATCGGCGATTGGGCGGAGAATGGCTTCCAAATGGAATCGGGACAGACACTGGTTTGACGTTGGTTCACGATGCTCCACCCTCTCCATATCGGCGTTATTGGGACGCACGCCATGCACAGACACAACCCCGTTGGAGTGTCATCAGCCGTCCTACTTCTGCTTCCGATGGGCCAAGTTCCCGATGGTGCGGACCACGTGTGGACCCAGTGGTCAGGACCCCGGTGTGCCGGCTGCGGACAGTGTTCAGCATCACTACACTCCACCAAGATCGGTGCCCCTGGCCGGGGGGCTTCTGCTAGGCTGGGGGGAGTGGTGGGGGTGGACAGGGGGTGGGCTGTGGGGTTGGGGTGGGTAGGTGCACGGTCCAGCATGGCCGGCGCCATGTTTTCCAGTGTGACCAGTGCGAGTGTAGAGGTTGTCGGCCTGCGCGGCTGCAGCTTGTCACCCTGCGCATGCGCAGCCTGGGACCCGTCAATTCTCTGACCGTTTCGGCGGGTTACGCGGGTGTTTCACACGGCACCGGTGCTAACCTCTCACCGGGACTGGAATCAGTGACGGTTTTCAGTGAAACACCACAGATTCTCCAGTGAAGTCGGCATTTAGCCTGAGGAACCGAGAATCCAGCCCACTATATTTTATGAAAATCCATGGGACGGAGTTTCGCGGATAAAGACCTTTAAAGGTAGCGGAGAGAACCTGGATGCGGTTGTCCCACCACCATTTCTGGCTGGTTTGGAGGATGAGTCATGGGTGGGGTGGGGGGCAACCTTGGATGGGCCCGGATCAGAGTGGGTTTGGACGAGGTGGAACCGAAGGGGATGATGGCGGACAATAGAGGTGGCTATGCCGCTGGTAAGAATTGTGACATGGAATACCTGCGGGCTAAACAGACCAGTCAAGAGGTCCCGGGCTTTTACCACCAGAGGGGTTTGAGAGCATAGGTGATTTTCTTGCAGGGGGAAGGATCAGGATAGGCTGAGAAAGGGATGGGTGGGACAAGTATTTCACCTGGGAGGGCAGCACAGTGACGCAGTGGTTAGCACTGCTGCCTCATACCGCCGCGGTCCCAGGTTCGAATCCGGCTCTGGGTCACTGTCTGTGTGGAGTTTGCACATTCTCCCCGTGTTTGCGTGGGTCTCACCCCCACAACCCAAAGGTGTGCAGGGTAGGTGGATTGAACATGCTAAATTGCGTCTTAATTGGAAAAATGAATTTGGTACTCTAAATTTATTTTTAAAAAGTATTTCACTCGGGATTTGACTCGAAGTCGGGGATAACCATTAGCAAGAAAACAGGGTTAGTGGGGGCCATGGAGGTGCGAGACACGGGTGGGGGTTGCGGGTAGGTTTGTGATTAGAGGGGGCGTCGGAGGTGTTAGTCAACGTGCATGCACCTAACTGGGATGATGCGGGTTTGTAAAGAGGTTACTAGGGGCCATTCGGACTTGGATTTGCACCAGCTGATCATGGGAGAGGATTTTAACGATGTGATGGAGCCAAAAGTGAACAGGTCGAATCCCAAGTCGAAGCGAGTGGTTGGGATGGCGAAAGAGGGTTTATGGATAGAATGGGGATGGTGGATCCTCGGCGGTTCAGGAACCCGGGTGGGGGAGGGAGTACTCCATCTTATTGCACGATTACAAGGTATGCTCTAGAATTTATTTTATTCGTGGTGAGTCGGGCGGTGCTGATGGGGGCGGAGGATGCGGGAATTGTGATTTCGGACCACGTGCCGTATTGGTTGGATGTGAGGCTTCGTTCGGGGCAGGGTGTAGAGGCCAGGTGGAGGTTGAATTCGGGACTCCTGGGGGATAAGGCGTTTCGTAAGAAAGTGAGAGTGGGCGATTAGGAATGATGTGGAGCTGATGGAGACATGGTGGCGCGGTGGTTAGCACTGCTGCCTCACTGCGCCGAGATCTTGGGTTCCATCCCAGGTCACTGTTCATGTGGAGTTTGCACATTCTCTCCATGTCTGCGTGGGATACTTTGACTTGACGTTGGCAGGGAGGGTGCAGATGGTAAGGATGAATTTGCTGCCGAGGTTTTCGACCCTCCCAATCTTTCTCCCTCAGACCTTCTTCCGAAGGGTGGAAGCCCTGATTTCAGAGTTTATATAGGTGGGACATGTGGGATGAAACCGGAGCAGTCTGCTGCGCAGGCAGAGACAGAAGGGGGGGGGGGGTTTCGGGAATCTGGAGAACTTTTGGGGGTGGTGTTTGGGACATTATCCAGGATACTGGGGGCTGAGGTGGGGGATCTTTGGGGTTTCGGAGGAGCCGGAACTGCACAAGGGGAGGGGGTGATGTGGGGATCTTCGTCTCTCTGATTACCCCACAAAGGACCCTCTTGAATTGAAGGTTGGATATGCCGCCGGGGTTAGCGGCCTGGCTGGGAGACTTATACAACTTTCTCCGGCTGGAGAAGGTTAAATTCGCTCTGAGGGGGTGAGAAGAGGGTTTGGTGGTGCGGTGGAGGCAATTCATGACTTTATTTGAGGAGTTGCTTGTCACGGGGGTGGGGAGGAGTTGAAGGGGAGGGATTAAAAAGGGAAAAGCTGTGGGACCTCGGTGCCGTGAGGCAGCAATGCTAGCCACTGTGCCACCGTGCTGCCCAACAAATGTAACTCTGTAATATATCAGACCATTAGGATATTGATTGTGCTTCGAAAGAGAAAAAATCAAATCCCAACCCTCTACTGTGCCACAGGTGCACCCACCCAATGCCCCTGTGCCCACCCTCTTCGCTGCGCACGCGCACACACGCACTGCCTCGAGCTAAAATAAAAGAATCAAGGAAATGGGTCAAGAATTGATAACACAGGTACGTACCCGATCTGAGATGAATATGACTCAAAATCATAATGCGCCTCTGTTTCAGCTTGAACCTGGAGATCTTTGACGTAAGATGCATATTGCTGGCCTGGGTCATATAACTTGCTGCTCTCGCATAGTGTCTGGAAGTGTACAGGGAGCGGCGCAGTCTGCATGTGCATACTCTGGTAGTACGAGATAGTGGCCTGCAAATTCCAACAGACAGGTGAAGTAAATTGACTTTAGATTTTATCTAAAAGAATTGAGGAAAATTAGTATCAACAATCAGGGGGGCAATTCTCCGACCCCCACCCCGGGTGGGAGAATCGCGGGAATGCCGGGCGAATCACGCCACGTGGCCATGGCACCCGCACGCGATTCTCCCACCCCCCCCTGAAAACGGCGTGTCGCGTTTTGCGACAGGCCGCTCGGAGAATCGCCGCTCTGGGCCTGTGGGGGGCGGAGGGAGAATCAAGCACCAGGAGGGTGCTCAGGAGGGGTCTGGCCCACGATCGGTGCCCACCGATCGTCGGGCCGGCGTCCCTGAAAGACGCACTCTTTTCCCGGGTTTGATTCCCAGCTTGGGTCACTGTCGGTGCGGAGTCTGCACGTTCTCCCCATGTCTGCGTGGGTTTCCTCCGGGTGCTCCGGTTTCCTCCCACAGTCCAAAGATGTGCGGGTTAGATGGATTGGCCATGATAAATTGCCCCTTAGTGTCCAAAACGGTTAAGTGGGGGTTACTGGGTTACGGGGATAGGGTAGATACCTGGGCTTGAGTAGGGTGCTCTTTGTAAGGGCTGGTGTAGACTCGATGGGCTGAATGGCCTCCTTCTGCACTGTAAATTCTATGATCTATTCCACCTGCTGCTGAGGTCAGCACTGTGGGTTCCATTCCCAGCTGAGGTTAGTCATGAAGGCCCCTCCTGCTCAACGTTGCCCCCCCCCCCCCTCCTGAGGTGTGGTGGCCCTCAGGTTAAACCACTGCAGGCCAGCTCTCCCCCTCAAAAGGGAAAGCCGTTTATGGTCATCTGGGAGTATGGCGACTTTACTTACTTATTTGCTACCTGTCATTGGCACACATTGGAAAGGCTTGTAGGTAGATAGTCAACCTGTTTGCCTGCGCAATGGACACACTTTCATTGGCCATCCAGCCGGGGAGTGTGAATTAAACCCAGAGCTTTTGCTTCAGAAGCAGGGCTGCTGTACCCACTGTGCCACACGATCTTCTGATATTCAGTTTGGAAATACAATAGTATTTACCTCCTCACTCGCTAATGTCCAAAGAAATGTTTATGCCCTTCCCAGGTCCCCATTCACCTCCCACTGTATTGATATCTCTCATTTTCCAAAGATGTTCCATAAAATATATATCTAGTCTTGGCTGTCAACCATTTTACCTGCACAAAATGTATATTTGAAATTATCTACATTCCTTAAGTCACGGGGAAGACAGTGACTGTGAGATCAAGAGACAACAAATGGCAAAGCAGACGAGACATGAAGTGCAGAAGCTGATGTACTGATATATGTGTGTGACGCATCGACTATTGCCCGGGGTTAACCCTTTGGCCATCACAGTGTAAAGTGAATGTTTGAACCAGAGTGGCGAACACTGACCAGTCTTCACCCTTCCTGTGGAGGTCTGCTCTCTCTAATCTTCCTCTTTCCACCCAAACCAAAATATCAATATTAAAACTGAGGTGTACGCACTGATTTTAATGTCTGGTCGCTCTGTTTGATGATTTCCTGGATCTGCCGCAGTACATTCACTTTCACATCTTCCAGCTCTTGTTTCTGAGTCTTGGCGTCTGCAATGCAAGTTCTGTACGTTGCCTCAGCTTCTTCCGCCTGAAAAATGCAATAATGATACAACAGTCATTTCAATGTGTGATTAAAAAGTATCAGAAAGGTCAGAAAGCATTTCTTCACACAAACAGTTGAACTTCCTCTGGCCAAAAGTTGTTGAAGCCGAGGTCAATTGAACATTTTGAAACTGAGGCTATGGTATCAGGGTTCCACAACCGAGGCAAGCAGATGGAGTTAAGATACAGATCGCCCATAATCTGATTGAATAATGAAACAGCTTAAGTGGCTAACTGACACTCTCCTGTGTTCTGGGGCAAGGTGCGATTCTGTACACTTTTGGCGAGATTACTTCCTGGTCTCCTAGTCAACATTGTCAAGAAAGCAATAAAATTAAATTGTTTCTGAAGAAAATGGGAAGTTCTGAAATCTGGGTTCACGTGCTAAGATCCCAGTCAATATAAATATAAATTACTTTGGAAGGTGTTTATCTGCACATTACATTTACCGATGGGCGTAGTGTTAACTGAAGGGAAATGCCAATGTTTTCACTCGCCCACTTGCATTTCCCTGAAATTCTCCTCAGGTAGCTGAAAAAGAATCAGTGGAATCTACCCTCCCCCCTCCCCCCTCCCCTCCCCTCCCTCCCTCCCCCCCCCCCCCCCCCCCCTCCCCCCTCTGCATTAACTTGTTAAAAGCTAATTATGGTGGACAATGAATTGTTGGGACTCGGCAATACAGCAGCCAGGGGCAGCGAGAACTGGCAGTGGCTGAGAGCTCAGGGAAGTTAAGGCTTCCTCATTCTCCGGCGCAGATGTTTGGGCGCCGGCGGGTTTGCCGCCACGCCAGCCGGGGACCATTGACAGCGCCCACCCGCCCGGTAATTCTCCGGACCCCGATGGACCGAGTGGCCGACGGGTTTGGCTGAGTCCCGCAGGCTGGGTTACTCAGGTCCCACACGGCGGGACCTGGAATGTGAGTGTGCGGGGGCTGTCCTGGAGGGTGTGGGGGGATCCAACCCCGGGGGGGGGGGGGGGCCATGGTGGCCTGGCCCGCAGATCGGGGCCTACCGATCGGCGGGTGGGCTGGTTCCGTGGGGGCCTACTTTACTCCATGCCGGGCCCCTGTAGAGCTCCGCCATATTGCCCGGGGGTCAGCGTGGAGAATGGAACCCCCGCGCATTCGCAGAAATACGCGGCCGTTCCTCGCCGGCTGGAGCTGCGGGGACCACTCTGGCACAAACCTAGCCCCCTAGGAAGGGAGAATTCCTGACTTTCGGGGGCCGTTGACATGGAGTTGTTGACACTGGTTTTCCCGCTGGCGTGGGGGGCATAGCCCCATTAAGCCCCAGTATTAGAGAATCCCGCCCAGCATCTTTCAGTATTGCAAACTAGATAACCACCAGCGATGTGTTGCTGTCCACTATTTGAATGTGATTTATGGAATCCTACAATGATCTTCAATGAGGCAATTATGTCTTCTGAAGTATTTTAAAACAGGCTATTTGCCCAAAGCTGCCTGGGCTTCACTTGACCCTCTTCCCATTCTTCCTCATCTAATTTAGAACTGATCTTTATCTTTATCTTTATCATCTAACTAACCATCTTTAGATAAAGAAACCATCTTTATCTAACTCTGCATCACTCTCTTTCTCGGGGAAACATTGCAATGGGTGATCTTTCCTCGATTGTGCCATGTGCTCCCAGTTTATACCAGTATCACCCTGAGGTAGTCATTGAGCTATTTATTTGAAACATCCACGTGCAAAAATGTTTCCACAATTAGGTTTTTGATCTCGAATAAGAATTTTGTCGTGGCCAGTGAGTAACAAAATATACAAGATTACAGGGAGAAGGCAAAGTATAATTTCAATTTAAATACAGTGACAATTGAGTGTTGTCACTTTTTCATTGTTACAGTGCAGAGTAATTTTTTGAAGTTTGAGTTCTCAATGTTAGTTCTTTCTTGCGTATTTTATGCATCTATTCCATTGATGTATATTCACACATATATTGTTAGAAGGCATTGCATAGTTCAGGATTTGTTCACATATATTGGCCACTGTGGGTTATTTTTTAAAAATCAATTTAGAGTACCCAATTATTTTTCTTTTCCAATGAAGGGGCAATTTAGCATGGCCAATCCACCTACCCTGCACATCTTTGGGTTGTGGGGGCATTACGGACAGTAACCCAGGACCGGGATTCGAATCCGGATCCTCAGCGCCATGAGGCAGCAGTGCTAACCACTGTTCCGCGTGCCGCCCAGTGGGTTATGGTGTAAATTCACATCTATATGAAAAATTTCCAGGTAACCTGAAACATTTATAATCTTGAAGATGTACAGAAAGTGATATATCTATTATAAAGCTAACAAAATTACCATTAGTGATAATAGCGGAAGATAATGCTTTCCACTCTTGTTTTACCCCAGGTATTTACATTTAGAATCGATTAACATCTCTGCCGTTAGAGAACACAGGAATATGATATATCTGCCAAACATAAGTGCAGAGTTTCCTTCTTCATCTGAAATAGGATCAGCAATAAAAGCAGTTCTGCAATATTAACTTTCACAATCACTGATTCCTCATTTTGCTTTGTGGCAAGGACTGTATAATACACCACAGTGTGTGTGTTTCTCACCCCATTGATGAAACATCCAAATCCCACTGGTACCAGATCATCCTGGCATCAAAACTAGTCCATGCACGGTGTAAATCACACCGACTTGTTTACAGCTGTCTGTTTTCTGTTCGCCGAGATAAGGGTTTTAATCTGGTTTGTGGCTGGAATGATCTCAGGATATGTATCTGTACATTTTAAATGTCATCATCACAGCCCCTGGTGCGGGTCAGAATCTAGCCACTATAGGATTACTCTGTAATTTGACAAACAAAATCTTTTAAAATGATAAATAAAAATTAATGCCCATGAAGTTATAGAACATAAATCAGTACAGCATAGTACAGGCCCTTCAGCCCACGATGTTGTGCCGACCATTTATCCTAATCTAAGATCAACCCAACCTACACCCCTTCAATTTACTGCTGTCCATGTGCCTGTCCAAGAGTCGCTTAAATGTCCCTAATGACTCTGACTCCACCACCTCTGCTGGCAGTGCATTCCACACACCCACCACTCTCTGTGTAAAGAACCTCCCTCTGACATCTCCCCTATACCTTCCTCCAATCACCTTAAAATTATGTCCCCGCGTGACAGCCATTTCCACCCTGGGAAAAAGTCTCTGGCTATCTACTCTATCCATACCTCTCATCACCTTGTACACCTCTATCAAGTCACTTCTCTTCCTTCTTCGCTCCAGTGAGAAAAGCCCTAGCTCCCTCAATCTTTCTTCATAAGACATGCCCTCCAGTCCAGGCAGCATCCTGGTAAATCTCCTCTACCCTCTCCAGAGCATCCACACCCTTCCTATAATGAGGTGACCAGAACTGGACACAATATTCCAAGTGTGGTCGAACCAGGGTTTTATAAAGCTGCAGCAAAACCTCGCGGCTCTTAAACTCAATCCCCCTGTTAATGAAAGCCAACCCTCCATACGCCTTCATAGCAACCCTATCAACCTGGGTGGCAACTTTGAGGGATCTATGCACGTGGACCCCAAGAGCCCTCTGTTCCTCCACACTTCCAAGAATCCTGCCTTTAACCCTGTATTCCGCATTCAAATTCATCCTTCCAAAATGAATCACTTCACATTTATCAAGGTTAAACTCCATCTGCCACTTCTCAGCCCAGCTCTGCATCCTGTCAATGTCCTGTTGTAACCTGCAACAACCCTCGACACTATCTACAATTCCACCAACCTTCGTATCATCGGCAAACTTACTAACCCACCCTTCCACTTCCTCATCCAAGTCATTTATAAAAACCAGAAAAGCAGAGGTCCCAAAACAGATCCTTGCGAGACACCACTGGTCATCGACCTCCAGGCGGAATACTTTCCATCCACTACCACTCACTGCAGCGTCAACGGGCCTCATGGCCCAGCGATTCCGTGGCCCACAGGGGGTCAACATGTCGCCGGAGTGCTTCGTGCTGCTCCAGCTGCCATACGCGGCCCTGCACTGCTGGCTGTGGGTCTGCACATGCACAGGGCGGCCGTCCATGGGTCCGCGTGTATGCACGGCCCTGCACTGCTGGCTGTGGGTCTGCACATGCACAGGGCGGCCGTCCATGGGTCCGCGTGTATGCACGGCGGCTGATTCTGTGCAGGCGCCGCACAACATGGCGGAGCCACAAAGCAGGTTGGCACGGAAGGAGGTGGTAGCTCCCCATCCCCAGATCGCCAGATCAGGTGTGCCCGACGATCGGTGGCCCACGATCGCGGGCCTGGCTGTCGTGGAGGCCCTCCCCCAGTGACTGATCCCTCCGCCCCCTACCAGGACGGCCACCGCAGCCACAACGCCGAGCTCCCGGCGGGTGGAACCATAGTGAACCACGCTGGCAGGAACTCAGCCAATCGACCGTGGGGAATCGCCGTGGAGGCGTCTTCAAATGGCTCTCGACTGGCGCCGCATCGACCGCACGTGTGCGACTGCCGCCGATTCTCCGGTCGCTGGAGAATCGCGTCCCGGCGTCGGACCCGATCGCGGGTCTGAGGCCCCATTCTCCGCCCCTGTTCCGTATGTTCTGAAAATACGTTACTTGATAGCAGCTGTATAATAGTGTATACCAGTGTATAATAGTGTACAATAGTGTATACCAGTGCATAATAGTGTATACCAATGCATAATAGTGTATACCTGTGTATGATAGTGTATACCAGTGTATAATAGTGTCTAATAGTGTATACCAGTGCATAATAGTGTATACCAATGCATAATAGTGTATACCTGTGTATGATAGTGTATACCTGTGTATAATAGTGTATACCAGTGTATACTTGTGTATAATAGTGTATACTAGTGCATAATAGTGTATACCTGTGTATAATGGTGTATACCAGTGTATAATTGTGTATAATAGTGTATAATAATGTACAATAGTGTATACCAGTGTATAATTGTGTATAATAGTGTATACCAGTGTATAATAGTGTACAATAGTGTATAGTAGTGTATACCAGTGTATAATTGTGTATAATAGTGTATACTAGTGTATACCTGTGTACAGTAGTGCATAATAGTGTATACCTGTGTATCATGGTGTATACCAGTGTATAATTGTGTATAATAGTGTACAATTGTGTATAATAGTGTATACCAGTGTATAATAGTGTACAATAGTGTATAATAGTGTATACCAGTGTATAACAGTGTGTCCGAGTGTATAATAGTGTATACCAGTGTATAATAGTGTGTACGAGTGTATAATAGTGTATACCAGTGTATAATAGTGTGTACGAGTGTATACCAGTGTATACCTGTGTATAATAGTGTATACCAGTGTATAAGAGCGTATAACTGTGTATAATAGTGTATACCAGTGTTAAATAGTGTACAATAGTGTATAATAGTGTATACCAGTGTATAATAGTGTGTACCAGTGTATAATAGTGTATACCAGTGTATACCTGTGTATAATAGTGTATACCAGTGTATAATAGCGTATACCTGTGTATAATAGTGTATACCAGTGTATAATAGTGTATACCAGTGTATAATAGTGTATACCTGTGTATAATAGTGTATACCAGTGTATAATAGTGTATACCAGTGTATAATAGTGTATACCAGTGTATACCTGTGTATACCAGTGTATAATAGTGTATACCTGTGTATAATAGTGTATACCAGTGTATAATAGTGTATACCAGTGTATAATAGTGTATACCTGTGTATAATAGTGTATACCTGTGTATAATAGTGTATACCAGTGTATAATAGTGTATACCTGTGTATAATAGTGTATACCAGTGTATAATAGTGTATACCTGTGTATAATAGTGTATACCAGTGTATAATAGTGTATACCAGTGTATACCTGTGTATACCAGTGTATAATAGTGTACAATAGTGTATACCAGTGTATAATAGTGTATACCTGTGTATAATAGTGTATACCTGTGTATAATAGTGTATACCAGTGTATAATAGTGTGCTATGCCAGAGTCTGAAAGATTAGTTTGGGGCTGTTGGTGAAAGGGTGGATAAAAAGGCCCAGAGGCTATTGTTGAAAAATAATTAGATTAACAGGGAAGTCCAGTTTTACAGCATTTAAAAATATTTAAACATGGGAGCATTGCGCCTAAACACTGTTTGAGCCAGCACAGCAAGATTTGCCTCACCTTATTGCGTGCATCCTCCTCCGTCCTCTTCTTCTTGTCCAGAGTTTTGCTGGTGTTGCTGCTGCTTGTGCCCTGTTGCTCCTCCTCTGCTTTTACTGCCAGATTTTTGGCTTTCTCATGTTCCTCAGAACGTTGCATGTACGCCTGCTTGGCCTTTTTAAGGTTCGCCTCAGCTTCTTGCTGTGAGATGATAATAGAAAGTCAGATTGGTTGACTGGACAAAGGCCAGATAATGCTGGTCCAAGTCAGAACAGGTCAGCCTAAACCCTTGCTATTTTACCAGGCATTTGTTATTACAACTAAACAGCAGAATTTCACTTTAAATATACTCACAGGCCATCCCGCACGAGTACATTTGTATTTCTCCAGTGGGATAAACTAAGTGAGGAGATAAATGGGGTCTCATGTTGACCTAAGCACCTTAACTGAGCAAACTCCACAGGATTGACTGTACTGTGGATCTTTGAGGCTCACAATTTTGTTTTTTTTGTAAATCCTTCCAGCAGCTGCTTTCACACGAGAAACGGACATCCAACATTTTCTAGTTAAAATATGGCTTTTAGGGGCGACACGGTGACACAGTGGTTAGCATTGCTGCCTCACAGCGCCGAGGACCCGGGTTCGATCCCGGCTCCGGGTCACTGTCCGTGTGAAGTTTGCACATTCTCCCCGTGTCTGCGTGGGTCTCACCCCCACAACCCAAAGATGTGCAGGGTAGGCGGATTAGCCATGCTGAATTGCCCCTTAATTGGAACATAAATGAATTGGGGACATTAAAAATTGTTTTTTTTAAGTCATGGCTTTTAACGCAAGCTGGTGTTTGTTTCAAAGAAGGCTGACCGTTGTGTGAACTCTTAACGCAAATGTGCAAAAATGAGGCAAAACCAATGGAAATTAATCCTATCAAAGTCAGAACTTAACTCCAAGAGGTTATCATGCAATTCGACATCGATACTGTGCAATTTCTAATACTCCCTTGAAATGAGCAGCAATATGACAGCAGAAACTGTAACTTGCTGGTTCTCTTGTTTATCTGAAATTCATGGGAGCCAGCAGCACCAACTCCATTGTAAATTCCCTCCTGATTAGTTTTGAAGTTGTACACTATAATATGTTTCAGTTAAATTCCCCTCCCAATCCCAATCACGACTCCTGAACTCTACGCTCAATAACACACATTATCCCCACTTGGCTCCCCCCCCCCCCCCCCCATTGATTGACAAGTATTTCTCAATATTTGACAAAATTGGTCCCACCTTTCCAGGGTCCAGGAAGGGGAAACTATCCACGCTTTCCACCCCTGGTCACTGCTCAATGATATCTCTGTTGGGACATGCACAATGGGCGTCTCGACTAAGATGTACCCCCGTTCTCAAATAGCCTGCAGCCGTTCCTCGGCAACACTCTCAAGCTGCAATGACCACTTGGATCAGCTAATGGAGGGCAGAGGCTTCTGCTGAAACCGTATCGCAGCAGGTGGGGTGGAGAGAGGGCAAAACAAAACTGGATAAATGCATCTGGAGAATTGTCTGTGCCACACTGGGGTCTTCTTGGCAAACCTCACCCAATTTACAAATCCCACTCCCTTTTTCCAAATTTCACAACATAGTGTGGGGTTGGAGTTTGGGGAAGATCCTGCCTAAGATGGTGATTCACGCTGAGGATTGTAGATATGTTCAGCTTGGGTCATAGCGGAGTGCAGGCTCCTGTGCCAGCACTCTGAGTATTTCCTGTACACTTCCCGTGTCTGCAGCACAGCTTTATAAGGATCCCATTTCCTGCAGTTGGTTTCTCTGCTCCCCGTGCAGCTGTAGAGGGAGTATGGCAGCTTCAAAGACCCACTGTCTCCCTGTGATTGCTGTGGGTCAATCTTAAACAATGAAAGCCTCATCTCATGTCACTTTTGTTGCTTTTTTTCAGTAACTATTTTGAAACATGAGCTTATACAACATATTTTCTCATGAACTTTTTAAAATTAGAAAATTAGACTCATCAGTTATTACATACTAAAATAATGGATGTCACGATTGACAAACGCACTGGCATGGAACGGCCAACCCGTGGAAGGGTGGCTGATGTGCGAAGGATGGTGATCTATATCGCCATTGGGACAAGGTTTACTGTAAGTTAAAGTGCCCAATTCCTTTTTTTCCCAATCAAAGGGCAATTTAGTGTAGCCGATCCATCAACCTGCACATCTTCGGGTTGTGGGGGTGAGACCCACACAGACACGGGGAGAATGTGCAAACTCCACACGGACAGTGACCGGGGGCCGGAATCGAACCTGGGACCTCGACACCATGAGGCAGCAGTGCTAACCAATGTGCCACTGTGCCACCCCTTGGGGGGGGGGGGGGGGGGGGGTCACAGAGTGAACAAGCCCCATTTCAATCTTGCGGCCCATTGAGATGACGGACAGACACCTGTGCCTCCCATGATTAGCCGTGTGGGTTAATTTATGAGAAGAGGTTTGCCTCCTATTTCCATCAGCCCAGGAGATTGAGGAGATGATAACCTGATTAAGGTGTTTGGAATGTTACAGTGACGACGTAGAGTAGATACAGAAAAAATATTTCCGAGGGAAATTTTAAAAGGACTGGCCACAAGTCCTAACATTTGAGCTTGGCTCTCCTGGAGGGAAGCACTTTTCACACAAATCTGGAAATCTCTCCATCAAGAGGCTGTGGAGTCTGAGACAATTGGAGCTTTTCAAGACCGATGTTGCAAAATAGCAGTTTGAAGCTCACTGAGGTATTCCCGTCAGCTGGGCAAACGTCACAGTTAATGTGGCTTGTACAGCTGCTTATGTTTACTCCAATGTTGTCACTAACGGGTATGGTGGATTATGGAGCAACGGTAAGTAAATGGAGTTATGGTCTGGATGAGCCATGATCTGACCAAACTCTGGGACAGGCTTGAGGGGCTGAACATGTCTGTTCCTGTCTTCCAGACTCAGTTACTTTCCAGCACAACTGCTGAAGTCAAGGAGCTGCTGCTAAAATTGATATCAGAGCTATATCCCTTTGAGAAGAATTAGCTGTAATTGGGGTTTGCTGACTGGCTCATCGATCCAGTGAATGATTAAGCAACACAGGAAACATCCCGATTTTCCTCTGCTGACTTTGCATGATAGTTGGCCAATGTACCCTGCATTCCTGAAGAAACAAAAATATTCAGACTTTGCATTTTTCTCTGCTAATCGGAAGGCCTGATAGATTTGAATGAAGCTCGAGCGAGGATAGAATCTTACTAGACTTTTAATTTCTTGAGGTAATACAGCTTGCAAACTTTCATTATCGAGGGTCACACACTGAGTCATAGAACTTCTACAGTATAGAAGGCCATCCGGCCCATCGAGTCTGTACCGACCCTCTGAAAGAGCACCCTAACCGTCCTATCCCCGCAACCTCACTTAAACAGCATCCTAAGGGGCAATTTAGCATGGCCAATCTACTGAACCTGCACATCTTTGGACTGTGGGAGGAAACCGGAGCATCCGGAGGTAACCCACGCAGACACGGGGAGAACGTGCAGACTCCGCACAGTCACCCGCGACCGGAATTGAACCCAGGTCCCTGGCGCTGAGGCAGCAGTGCTAACCACTGTGCCATCGTGCTGCTGTGAATACTGGTTCAGGCGACTGTAGCAAAGAGCCAGAGAGAAAGGGGGAAGGGAGAAAAGCAAAGTGGAGAAAATAGAAAGTAAAACACGAAAAGGGGAGAATCATATAAATATCAAACTGAATTGTTGTTTGCAAGACAGTGGGCGCGATTCCCTGCTCCCCACGCCGGGTGGGAGAATCGCGGGAGGGCCCCCCGACTAATTTCACGACCCCCTGGCGCCCCCCGTTATTCTCCCAACCCCGCTCGGAAGAATCGCCGCTCGCCCATTTTTCACGGCGACTGGCGATTCTCCGACCCGGATGGGCCGAGCGGCCTGCCGTTCGCGACCGTTTCACGATGGCGGCAACCACACCTGGTCGCTGCGGTCGTGAAATCGCCGTGAGATGCCCGTTTTGGGGCTTGTAGGGGGTCTGGTGGGGAATGAGCACCACGGCCGTGCTCGGGAGGGGACAGGTCCGCGATTGGCACCCACCGATCGTCGGGCCGGCGTCTCAATCGGACGCACTATTCCCCCTCCGCCGCCCCGCAAGATCAAACCGCCACGTCTTGCGGGGTGGCTGAGGGGAAAGACGGCCACCGCGCATGCGCGGGTTTGAGTTGTCAGCCGTCGTAACGTCAGCCGCGCATGTGCGGGTTGGAGCCGGCCGACCTGCGCCTGCGCGGCTGACGTCACATAGGCGCCGCCGTCGCGTCACTCCCGGCGTGCCGCCCGGCGGCCGAGAGTTACGGAGCGCCGCTCCTACCCCCACCGTGAGGGGAGAATAGGGGGCGATGAGCGGCCTCCGAGGCCGTCGTGACACTCGGCCGAGTTCACGACGGCCCTCCCGATTTTTCCCGGGAGCGGAGAATTCCGCCCAATCAGCTCCAAACCTTCACCAACGGGAAACGGGTCGATTAATATTTTGTTTGATTTTCAGCTTTCTAACACATTTCTAAATGAAACATATTTGTGATTTAACCCTCGTTACCACACGGTGAGGTGGATTTGGTGATCACTGGGTTTAGCCCAACCTCTAAAATATAAATGGCGGGATTCTCCGTCGGTGGGATTCTCCGTTTTGCCGGGGCCCTCAGGGATTTCCCGATGGTGTGGGACTGCCCCATTGACCAGCTGGCGTAACGGAGAATCTCGGCGGCGGGTCGGGGCTCAAATGTGGCGCAGCAGGGGCGGGGCAGGGCGGGGCGGAGAATCCCGCCCAATATCTGGGAAAAGTGGTTAGAAAATAACAGACTGTAAAAAGGTTTGAGTGACAGGGAAACAGATCCCTTCCACTTAAAACAAAACATTATATTCCAATCCTAAGGAAATATTGAAACACAAGTCATTGGGTAACAGCAGAGTCTTGTACCAGCTTTCTCTGTGCTCGATGCCAGAGCTCTTTGATTTCTTTTCTGCGCTTTTCATGGTCCAGTCTCCTTCCCGCTAACGGCTGGGTTAAAGAGAAAAATTGCACAAAGTCAGTGTGAATAACTCTTGCACACACTACACAATATTACGCTCTCAGGATAAAGTTATCAGGCTGATTTTAACATTCCAAACACCTCACTCAGCCTCAAAGTGGAAACCCTGAGGAACTGGAAAGTGAGTGAGTGAAAGTGAGGAACAGAGGGCCAGGATTCTGCCTCATTTCCTCCTGACCCGCCATTTCCCAGTGGGTTGAGTGGAGATCACCGGCGGAAAGTGGAAACTCGGCCATCGCAGCGGGAATTTGTGGTTGCGAATGGTCCTATCAGACACAGAACTGGCTCAGGGATGAGGGGGAGGGACTGCAGAAGCTTGGGGCAGGAAAGGCCTCCTATTCTTTGGATCTCTTGGCCTTCTCACCTCTCTGCTCGCTGGCCAGGCTGTGTCTGGCAGGGCCTAGTCAGGGGGCGACCAGGGGATGGGCCGTGGGTTGGGGTGTGCCCCCGGGACCGAGGTGTCCAAGAATGGACCACCATTGCCGTGGCCTGTCAGCCAGCCGCCTGGGTACACAGGGCCTCAGTAACGGTGCGGGTGGCACCTGTGCACCGAGGGTTATCAGATCCCAGACTGGCTCCCCACTTGGCACCTGGAAGGACGCTGCTGGGGGAGGAACCCACAGAGCAGGAGCTGCTGGGGGAGGAACCAAGAGCAGGAGCTGCTGGGGGAGGAACCCAGAGCAGGAGCTGCTGGGGGAGGTACCCACAGAGCAGGAGCTGCTGGGGGAGGAACCCACAGAGCAGGAGCTGCTGGGGGAGGAACCCACAGAGCAGGAGCTGCTGGGGGAGGAACCCACAGAGCAGGAGCTGCTGGGGGGGGGGGGGGGGGACCCACAGAGCAGGAGCTGCTGGGGGAGGAACCCACAGAGCAGGAGCTGCTGGGGGGGGGGGGGGGGGGGGGGGAGGAACCCACAGAGCAGGAGCTGCTGGGGGAGGAACCCACAGAGCAGGAGCTGCTGGGGGGGGGACCCACAGAGCAGGAGCTGCTGGGGGAGGAACCCAGAGCAGGAGCTGCTGGGGGAGGAACCCAGAGCAGGAGCTGCTGGGGGGGGGGGACCCACAGAGCAGGAGCTGCTGGGGGAGGAACCCAGAGCAGGAGCTGCTGGAGGAGGAACCCAGAGCAGGAGCTGCTGGGGGAGGAACCCACAGAACAGGAGCTGCCCAGAGGAGCAGGAGCTGCTGGGGGAGGAACCCACAGAGCAGGAGCTGCTGGAGGAGGAACCCACAGAGCAGGAGCTGTTGGAGGAGGAACCCAGAGCAGGAGCTGCTGGGGGAGGAACCCACAGAGCAGGAGCTGCTGGGGGGACGGGGGGGGGGGGGGGGACCCACAGAGCAGGAGCTGCTGGGGGAGGAACCCACAGAGCAGGAGCTGCTGGAGGAGGAACCCAGAGCAGGAGCTGCTGGGGGAGGAACCCAGAGCAGGAGCTGCTGGGGGAGGAACCCAGAGCAGGAGCTGCTGGGGGGGGGGGGGGGGGGGGGACCCACAGAGCAGGAGCTGCTGGGGGAGGAACCCACAGAGCAGGAGCTGCTGGAGGAGGAACCCAGAGCAGGAGCTGCTGGGGGAGGAACCCAGAGCAGGAGCTGCTGGGGGAGGAACCCAGAGCAGGAGCTGCTGGGGGAGGAACCCAGAGCAGGAGCTGCTGGGGGAGGAACCCAGAGCAGGAGCTGCTGGGGGGGGGGGGGGGACCCACAGAGCAGGAGCTGCTGGGGGAGGAACCCAGAGCAGGAGCTGCTGGAGGAGGAACCCAGAGCAGGAGCTGCTGGGGGAGGAACCCACAGAACAGGAGCTGCCCAGAGGAGCAGGAGCTGCTGGGGGAGGAACCCACAGAGCAGGAGCTGTTGGAGGAGGAACCCAGAGCAGGAGCTGCTGGGGGAGGAACCCACAGAGCAGGAGCTGCTGGGGGGGGGGGGGGGGGGGGACCCACAGAGCAGGAGCTGCTGGGGGAGGAACCCACAGAGCAGGAGCTGCTGGAGGAGGAACCCAGAGCAGGAGCTGCTGGGGGAGGAACCCACAGAGCAGGAGCTGCTGGGGGGGGGGGGGGGGGGGGGGGGGACCCACAGAGCAGGAGCTGCTGGGGGGGGGGGGGGGACCCACAGAGCAGGAGCTGCTGGGGGAGGAACCCACAGAGCAGGAGCTGTTGGAGGAGGAACCCAGAGCAGGAGCTGCTGGAGGAGGAACCTACAGAGCAGGAGCTGCTGGGGGAGGAACCCACAGAGCAGGAGCTGCTGGGGGAGGAACCCAGAGCAGGAGCTGCTGGGGGAGGAACCCACAGAGCAGGAGCTGCTGGAGGAGGAACCCACAGAGCAGGAGCTGCTGGGGGAGGAACCCACAGAGCAGGAGCTGCCCAGAGGAGCAGGAGCTGCTGGGGGAGGAACCCAGAGCAGGAGCTGCTGGAGGAGGAACCCACAGAACAGGAGCTGCCCAGAGGAGCAGGATCCAGCCGGTGACAATGGAGAGCCGGTCGCCCAACAGGCTGAGGAGGAGGTGGGATGGAGGCGTCGCCTGAGGCCTCCTGAGTATCGACAGCGGGGGTATGGGGGAGGACACCCGTTCCCAGTGGCCTCAAGGCGGCGATCGCTCTGAGCGTCTTTGCAATGGGGTCCTTCCAGGTGCCGAGTGGGGGAACCTGTCTGAGACCTGACAACCCTCAGTGCACGGTGCATCCACACTGTTATTGAGACCCTGTATGCCCGGGCACAATACATCCACCTGGATATGCACCGAGCCCACTAGGATGCCCAGGCAGCGGGATTCACCACCATTGCCAAGGTGCCCCAGTTCCAGGGAGTGATCGACGGGGCGCATGAGGGGGTGCCCGTCATGAACTGAAAGCGATTCCACTCGCTGAACATGCAGTTGGCTGGGACCACCGGCAGTAAATTAGACACGTCGGCGGCTGATACCCGGGCAGGGAGCATGACCCCTTCACCCTGCCGACTCGACGGTGCCTGATTCTGACCTCCTTTCTAACCTGTGGTGCAACTTTCAGCAACTTGTGTATTTTACCTGAGGTTCCTTGTCCTCCTACCCCACCTGGACTTGTACCTTCCAAATAATAATGTTAATAATAATGAAAATGGCCACAATCTGCCAGCCGTGTTACGCATGAAAGGCAGTGCGATCCCGGGAGATCCTTCTTCCAGGATCTGTCTGGCTCGCTACGCCACCAAGATCTAATCCGATCCGGCGAGACGTTGCAATGTGAATCCCGCCCATTGTGGATGGGATCACTTTCTTAGCAAATCTGCATATTAGAGTGAGACAGCTAGTCTCCTAGCATGCACTCCCACAATCTACCCAAGGCACTGCGATCTAACTCCCTCGCCAAGGAGATCTCGGGTGAGTGCAGTTCAGTACTGGTCTCCACAAACGGGGACCAAATGAAACGGCGCTCAAAGAGGTCTCCCAGGCGATTGGAGGCCGCCAGGTGCTTTCACTCTGGGCAGGTTGGCACCCTGGCACTGCCAACCTGGCACCCCTGGTACTGCTAGCCTGCAACACTGGCACTGCTAACCTGGATGCCAGCCTGGAACTGGAACTTCCAAGGAGCCCAGGTGGCAGTGCCATGGTGCCATGCTGCACAGCTACAGAGGGGTGCAGAACGGGGTCCTGTGGACCCCTTACAGGTGAGTTGGGGCTTTGTGGGTGTTTGGAGGTTGCATCGTTGGGGGGGGGTGGTGGTTGAGAGATCGGGACGCCGATCTCCTTCTGCATTGAGAAGTTCTGGCGAGCGGATGGGCAGTCAGCAGCACGGTGTCTCCAAGCGCTGGGAAACACCCGGCTAAACGCACTCGCTATGGGACTCTCTCTCCATTTGGGTATTTCGCGCCCAACATTTGTCCTGTCAAAATGTGACTACCTCACATTTCTCTGTCGAATTTCCTTTGCCAATTATTTGCTCCCTCTGCAAGTTGATGTCCTGCTGTGTTTAGATGCCACCCTCCTCAGTATTGACTTCCTTCCTCCTGTTCTCTCTGGTCACTCTTTGCCTTTTCATTCTCCTCCACCTGATTGGTGCCAACCCATTGTGCCACTGTGCTACACCACTGTCATTTAACGTTCAAACTGAAATATGTAACATTGGCGGGGATTCTCCGCTAACCGGCAGGGTGGGCCGTACCGGTGCCGAGGAATGGCGTGAACCACACCGGTGTCGGGCTGCTCGGAAGGTCCGGTATCCTCCGCACCTTCAGGGGCTAGGCCGGCGTCGGCGTGGGTTGGCACCGCTCCAACCAGCGCCGAATGGCCTCCGCCGGCCGGCGTGGGTTGCCGCATGCGCGGGAGGGTTGTTCTCTGCGCCGGCCATGGCGGACCGTTACAGCGGCCGGTACGGAGGGAAAGAGTGCCCCCACGTCTCAGGCCCGCCCGTGGATAGGTGGGCCCCGATCGCGGGCCAGGCCACCGTGGGGGCCCCCTCCGGGGCCAGATTCCCCCGCGTCCCCCCCCACTCGGGAACTCCGCAGACTGCCTGCAGAGCCAGATCCCACCGGTAAGGACCTTGTTTGATTTACGCCAGCGTGACTGGCCAAAAACAGGCGGCCACTCGGCCCATCGTGAAGGGGAGGATGGGGGGACCACTGCCAACGCCCCCCGACTGGCGCAACGCGATTCCCGCCCCTGCCAAAAAACCGGCGCCAGAGAATCCGGCAGCCGGCGTCGGGGCGGGATTCACACTGCCCCCCCCCCCCCCCCCGGCGATTCTCCGGCCCGGCGGGGGGGGTCGGGATTCACGCCCCCCCCCCCCGGCGATTCTCCGGCCCGTCGTCGGGGCGGGATTCACGCCGCCCCCCCCCCCCCCCCCGATTCTCCGGACCGGCGGGGGGGGGGGGGGGGGGGGGGGGGGCGGAGAATCTCGCCCATTAAATGTGAAAACCAATAAAAACATTTATTGAAAAAACTTTCATATTTCTAACAATCCAATAAGTGTTTATTATGACATGAATGACATTTTAAAAATGTAAACAGGCTTTAGTTTTCTCTGAGAACACGTTATTTGACTGTACTGCAATAATGGATCTAATTGGTGGATTACGGTCCTAACTCTGTCTTGTTACCTGGAGGAAGGTTTTGTTTTGGAGCGTGTTGACTCCTTGTATCATGTTGTGTCCCGAATCGAGGTCCTGTTCCAATGCGAGCGCGTAGATCGACAGGAAGGGCACGTGGTACTAAAGAGAGACGATAAAGGTACAGTGGTCATTCAAAAGGACAACACTGAGTGGAGCATTATGTTTGAATGTACAAAACAGTTTGCCCGTTGTACAACCAGACAAGAGATCATACAATCACAACACTGACTGGATTTGTATGCTGCTCATTAGTGTTAATAGGAGGGCTTGTGGTTCAGTGGGCAGCATCAATACCCCTGAGCGAAAAGCTCTGGGTTTAAGTCCCAGCCCAGGACTGGACGGCCAAGGAAGATTCGCTCTTAATGTGGCCAAACAGGTTGAGTGTGTTAACCTGCAAAATCCTTCCAAACACGTCAATGTCAGGCAGGAAGAGTGACAGGGACCCTGGTCAGCAAGGCTTGATGTGGAGTGGCAGGAACCCTGGTCAGCAAGGCTTGATGTGGAGTTGCCTCTGGTGATAGGTGAGTCATCTATTCCAGGAAGAACTCCGCAATGGCAACCGTTGAAAATCTGCCTTGTGCCATTAGGTGTGGGACGTGAAACAACGTTGGTGTTTATGCTTTTTAAAATTTAAAGTACTCAATTCATTTTGTTATCCAATTCAGGGGCAATTTAGCGTGGCCAATCCACCTAACCTGCATCTTTGGGTTGTGGGGGTGAAACCCACGCAAACACGGGGAGAATGTGCAAACTCCACACGGACACTGACCCAGAGCCGGGATCGAACCTGGGACCTCGGCACCGTGAGGCAGTAGTGCTAACCACTGTTCCACCGTGCTCCCTGTGAGGGTCAGTACTGAGGGAGTGCCGCACTGTCAGAGGGTCAGTACTGAGGGAGTGCTGCGCTGTCAGAGGGTCAGTACTGAGGGAGTGCCGCACTGTCAGAGGGTCAGTACTGAGGGAGTGCCGCACTGTCAGAGGGTCAGTACTGAGGGAGTGCTGCACTGTCAGAGGGTCAGTACTGAGGGAGCGCTGCACTGTCAGAGGGTCAGTACTGAGGGAGTGCCGCACTGTCAGAGGGTCAGTACTGAGGGAGTGCTGCACTGTCAGAGGGTCAGTACTGAGGGAGCGCCGCACTGTCAGAGGGTCAGTACTGAGGGAGTGCTGCACTGTCAGAGGGTCAGTACTGAGGGAGTGCTGCACTGTCAGAGGGTCAGTACTGAGGGAGTGCTGCACTGTCAGAGGGTCAGTACTGAGGGAGCGCCGCACTGTCAGAGGGTCAGTACTGAGGGAGTGCTGCGCTGTCAGAGGGTCAGTACTGAGGGAGCGCTGCACTGTCAAGAGTGTCAGTGCTGAGGGAGTGCTGCACTGTCAGAGGGTCAGTACTGAGGGAGTGCTGCACTGCCAGAGGGTCAGTACCGAGGGAGTGCCGCACTGTCAGAGGATCAGTAATGAGGGTGTGCTGCACTGTCAGAGGGTCAATACTGAAGGAGTGCTGCACTGTCAGAGGGTCAGTACTGAGGGAGTGCCGCACTGTCAGAGGGTCAGTACTGAGGGAGTGCTGCACTGTCAGAGGGTCAGTACTGAGGGAGTGCCGCACTGTCAGAGGATCAGTAATGAGGGAGTGCTGCACTGTCAGAGGGTCAGTACTGAGGGAGCGCTGCACTGTCAGAGGGTCAGTACTGAGGGAGTGCCGCACTGTCAGAGTGTTAGTACTGAGGGAGCCCAGCACTGTCAGAGGGTCAGTACTGAGGGAGTGCCACACTGTCAGCGGGTCAGTTCTGAGGGAGTGCTGCACTGTCAGAGGGTCAGTACTGAGGGAGTGCTGCACTGTCAGAGGGTCAGTACTGAGGGAGCACTGCACTGTCAGAGGATCAGTAATGAGGGAGTGCTGCACTGTCAGAGGGTCAGTACTGAGGGAGTGCTGCACTGTCAGAGGGTCAGTACTGAGGGAGTGCTGCGCTGTCAGAGAGTCAGCACTGAGGGAGTGCCGCACTGCCAGAGGGTCAGTACTAAGGGAGTGCCACACTGTCAGAGGATCAGTAATGAGGGTGTGCTGAACTGTCAGAGGGTCAGTACTGAGGGAGTGCTGCACTGTCAGAGGATCAGTAATGAGGGAGTGCTGAACTGTCAGAGGGTCAGTACTGAGGGGGTGCAGCACTGTCAGAGGGTCAGTACTGAGGGAGTGCCGCACTGTCAGAGGGTCAGTACTGAGGGAGTGCCGCACTGTCAGAGGGTCAGTACTGAGAGAGTGCTGCACTGTCAGAGGGTCAGTACTGAGGGAGTGCTGCACTGTCAGAGGGTCAGTACTGAGGGAGTGCCGCACTGTCAGAGGGTCAGTACTGAGGGAGTGCCGCACTGTCAGAGGGTCAGTGCTGATGGAATGCTGCACTGTCAGAGGGTCAGTACTGAGGGAGTGCTGCAGTATCAGAGGGTCAGTACTGAGGGAGTGCTGCACTGTCAGAGGGTCAGTACTGAGGGAGTGCCGCACTGTCAGAGGGTCAGTATTGAGGGAGTGCCGCACTGTCAGAGGGTCAGTACTGAGGGAGTGCTGCACTGTCAGAAGGTCAGTACTGAGGGAGTGCTGCAGTATCAGAGGGTCAGTACTGAGGGAGTGCCGCACTGTCAGAGGGTCAGTACTGAGGGAGTGCTGCACTGTCAGAGGGTCAGTACTGAGGGAGTGCTGCAGTATCAGAGGGTCAGTACTGAGGGAGTGCTGCACTGTCAGAGGATCAGTAATGAGGGTGTGCTGAACTGTCAGAGGGTCAGTACTGAGGGAGCGCCGCACTGTCAGAGGGTCAGTACTGAGGGAGTGCTGCACTGTCAGAGGGTCAGTACTGAGGGAGTGCTGCACTGTCAGAGGATCAGTAATGAGGGTGTGCTGAACTGTCAGAGGGTCAGTACTGAGGGAGTGCTGCACTGTCAGAGGATCAGTAATGAGGGAGTGCTGAACTGTCAGAGGGTCAGTACTGAGGGAGTGCCGCACTGTCAGAGGGTCAGTACTGAGGGAGTGCCGCACTGTCAGAGGGTCAGTACTGAGGGAGTGCCGCACTGTCAGAGGGTCAGTACTGAGGGAGTGCTGCAGTATCAGAGGGTCAGTACTGAGGGAGTGCTGCATTGTCAGAGGGTCAGTACTGAGGGAGTGCCGCACTGTCAGAGGGTCAGTACTGAGGGAGTGCCGCACTGTCAGAGGGTCAGTACTGAGGGAATGCTGCACTGTCAGAGGGTCAGTACTGAGGGAGTGCTGCAGTATCAGAGGGTCAGTACTGAGGGAGTGCTGCACTGTCAGAGGATCATTAATGACGGAGTGCCGCACTGTCAGAGGGTCAGTACTGAGGGAGTGCTGCGCTGTCAGAGTGTCAGTACTGAGGGAGTGCCGCACTGTCAGAGGGTCAGTACTGAGGGAGTGCCGCACTGTCAGAGGGCCAGTACTGAGGGAGTGCTGCACTGTCAGAGGGTCAGTACTGAGGGAGTGCCGCACGGTCAGAGGGTCAGTACTGAGGGAGTGCCACACTGTCAGAGGGTCAGTACTGAGGGAGTGCCGCACTGTCAGAGGGTCAGTACTGAGGGAGTGCCGCACTGTCAGAGGGTCAGTACTGAGGGAGTGCCGCACTGTCAGAGGGTCAGTACTGAGGGAGTGCCGCACTGTCAGAGGGTCAGTACTGAGGGAGTGCCGCACTGTCAGAGGGTCAGTACTGAGGGAGTGCCGCACTGTCAGAGGGTCAGTACTGAGGGAGTGCCGGACTGTCAGAGGGTCAGTACTGAGGGAGTGCCGCACTGTCAGAGGGTCAGTACTGAGGGAGTGCTGCACTGTCAGAGGGTTAGTACTGAGGGAGTGCTGCACTGTCAGAGCGTCAGTACTGAGGGAGCGCTGCACTGTCAGAGGGTCAGTACTGAGGGAGTGCCGCACTGTCAGAGGGTCAGTACTGAGGAAGTGCCGCACTGTCAGAGGGTCAGTACTGAGGGAGTGCTGCACTGTCAGAGGGTCAGTACTGAGGGAGTGCTGCACTGTCAGAGGGTCAGTACTGAGGGAGTGCTGCACTGTCAGAGGGTCAGTACTGAGGGAGTGCCGCACTGTCAGTGGTGACATCCTGTGGCTGAGATGTTAAACCGAGGACCGACCTTTCTGCTCAGATGACTATAAAAGATCCCATGAGGTTATTTTAAAGAAGAGGAAGGGTACTATCCCGTGTGCTAGCCAATATTTATCCCTCAGTCAACATCACACAAACAAGTGTATCTGGTCATTACCACATTGTTGTTTGTGGTTTCTTGCTGAGTGTAAACTGCGGCTGAATTTCCTACATGACAATAGTGGCAGCATTTCAGAAATAACTCTTCAGCTGTAGAGCACTTTGAGATCTCGGGCGGGTGTGAAAGAAATGCAAATCTTTATTTTTAAAAAGAGGTTCACAGATTAGAGTGTGTATGGAGAAATGTAGTTAATGAAATATAAATCAAATTGAGTAAATATTATCTGAGCTGCTGCTGCCACTCTGAATTAATTCTGGAATAAGTTGTTAGTTCTTTTCACTTTTCGCTCGTGTCATGACCCCAGTTAATATTCAAACTGGACTGGAAGATCCCAGAATGGACCCCTGGCTTCAAAGTCCGTAACTTTTACTTTTTCATAAAACATGGAGGAACAGAGTTGCAGGACCGCAAATTAGTTTCAACAGCAAGAAACAAAAATATGAAACACGAAAAATTGGATTATGATACAATACGCCTTTACTCCCCCTCTCTTATTTTAATAATTACACAAGATTTTAACCATGATGTGGAGATGCCGGCGTTGGACTGGGGTGAGCACAGTAAGAAGTCTTACAACACCAGGTTAAAGTCCAACAGGTTTGTTTCAAACACGAGCTTTCGGAACACTGCTCCTTCTTCAGGTGAATGAAGAAGGAGCCATGCTCCGAAAGCTCGTGTTTGAAACAAACCTGTTGGACTTTAACCTGGTGTTGTAAGACTTCTTACAAGATTTTAAGATTAAGACAGATTACAAAGTGTTTCTTAAACTACAATGGTTTCATTAACAGAAAGTCCCTTTAAACACATGGATTGACTGTGGTCAAATATACACTCCACTCTTAACCCAAGTTAGTGCCTGTCTCCTCAGAATCCCCCCCAGATGATTGTCACATTAGTTTCCAAACTCTACTCCCAAAAACAAGCTTTAAAATCTTCTTTCATGATAATGCTTTCAATTGGTAGTTCGTATTCTGAAATCCATTCCAGTTTTTCCTAAATGACTCTTTACCCAAAGCTTCTGCCCCTTTTAAACAGCGATTCCAGTATCCAGGTTTTACACCACCCCCTTAGGATTTCTTTGTCTTGACTGTTGTACAAACTGTTCACAATTGCTTTAACTCTTGATTCTCAGACTCAATTAAAATGGCATCAAACTTTTGATTTGCCTCTGAAGTCTGCTTACCCACTTTAACTCTGGTTACTGCAATTGTCTCTTTAACTCAAAACACTTTGTTTACTCTTCCTTGAATTCTTCTGAACAATACCTGGTCTTTGTTCTTTTAACTTCAGTCATCTTAAGACATTTGTTCTGCCCCAGTTCCCTAGTTATCTGGACTGTAACTGGTTCCTTAGAAAGTCTGTCTCTTTGCCACTCCCTTGTCAAGCCCAGCTTTTCCTGGCAGCGTTGAGAGATGGGCAGGATTGAAAGATGTTCACTCCCGGAGTCCTGTGTCCAACTGCCTACAAATTCAGCTAAATGAAGAACAAAAAGCTTTTCTACCATATAAAGGCCTTCAGTTGTTAAGCAACCACTGAAAAGGTTATTGTGTAAAGATTATTGTATTGCTACTTCTGCTAGCCTATTTACCCTTCCTGCTATAGCCCTCTCTAAGCACAACAGAAACACGGTTGGAACTGAACCAACCCCCACAAACACCTTTGTCCAGCATGAATATAACTATGGATTTTAACAGAAATATTAGATTAAACATACTTAAAACTATAACCTGAATTGTAGCTCCAGTATACAGGAGGTTGAGAGTATTGAGGTCATGAGTAAGGTTTCATGGTTGAGGAGTGTACCGGCAGGCAGGAAGGTGGTTTAAAGTGTGTCTACTTCAACGCCACAAGCATCCGGAATAAGGTGGGTGAACTTGCAGCATGGGTTGCAGGGTTGGTACCTGGGACTTCGATGTTGTGGCCATTTCGGAGACATGGCTAGAGCAGGGACAGGAATGATTGTTGCAGGTTCCGGGGTTTAGATATTTCAGTAAGCTCAGGGAAGGTGGTAAAAGAGGGGGAAGGATGGCATTGTTAGTCAAGGACAGTATTATGGTGGCAGAAAGGACGTTTGATGAGGACTCGTCTACTGAGGTAGTATGGGCTGAGGTTAGAAAGAGGAAAGGAGAGGTCACCCTGTTAGGGGTTTTCTATAGGCCTCCGAAAAGTTCCAGAGATGTAGAGGAAAGGATTGCAAAATGATTCTGGATAGGAGCGAGAGTAACAGGGTAGTTGTTATGGGGGACTTTAACTTTCCAAATATTGACTGGAAACGCTATAGATCGAGTACTTTAGATGGGTCCCTTTTTGTCAAATGTGTGCAGGAGGGATTCCTGACACAGTATATAGATAGGCCAACAAGAGGCGAGGCCACATTGGATTTGGTACTGGGTAATGAACCAGGACAGGTGCTAGATTTGGAGGAAGGTGAGCACTTTGGTGATAGTGACCACAATTCAGTTAGGTTTACTTTAGCAATGGGCAGGGATAGGTATATACCGCAGGGCAAGAGTTATAGCTGGGGGAAAGGCAATTATGATGCAATTAGGCAAGACTTAGGATGGGGAAGGAAACTGCAGGGGATGGGCACAATTGAAATGTGGAGCTCGTTTAAGGAACAGCTACTGCGGGTCCTTGATAAGTATGTACCTGTCAGGCAGGGAGGAAGTGGTCGAGTGAGGGGACCGTGGTTTACTAAAGTAGTTGAATCACTTGTCAAGAGGAAGAAGGAGGCTTATGTAAAGATGAGATGTGAAGGTTCAGTTAGGGTGCTCGAGAGTTACAAGTTAGCTAGGAAGGACCTAACGAGAGAGCTAAGAAGAGCCAGGAGGGAAAATGAGAAGTCTTTGGCAGGTAGGATCAAGGATAACCCTAAAGCTTTTTATAGGTATGTCAGGAATAAAAGAATGACTAGGGTAAGAGTAGGGCCAGTCAAGGACAGTAGTGGGAAGTTGTGCGTGGAGTCCGAGGAGATAGGGGAGGTGCTAAATTAATATTTTTCGTCAGTATTCACGCAGGAAAAAGACAAAGTTGTCGAGGAGAATACTGAGATACAGGCCACTAGACTAGACGGGATTGAGGTTCATAAGGAGGAGGTGTTAGCAATTCTGGAAAGTGTGAAAATAGATAAGTGCCCTGGGCCGGATGGGATTTGTCCTAGGATTCTCTGGGAAACTAGGGAGGAGATTGCTGAGCCTTTGGCTTTGATCTTTATGTCGTCATTGTCTCCAGGAATAGTGCCAGAAGACTGGAGGATAGCAAATGTTGTCCCCTTGTTCAAGAAGGGGAGTAGAGACAACCCCGGTAACTATAGACCAGTGAGCCTTACCTCTGTTGTGGGCAAAGCCTTGGAAAGGTTTATAAGAGATAGGATTTATAATCATCTAGAAAGGAATAATTTGATTAGGGATAGTCAACATGGTTTTGTGGAGGGTAGGTCGTGCCTCACAAACCTTATTGAGTTCTTTGAGAAGGTGACGGAACAGGTGGACGAGGGTAAAGCCGTTGATGTGGTGTATATGGATTTCAGTAAAGCGTTTGATAAGGTTCCCCACGGTAGGCTACTGCAGAAAATACAGAGGCATGGGAATCAGGGTGATTTAGCAGTTTGGATCAGAAATTGTCTCGCTGGAAGAAGATAAAGGGTGGGGGTTGATGGGAAATGTTCAGCCTGGAGTTCAGTTACTAGTGGTGTACCACAAGGATCTGTTTTGGGGCCACTGCTGTTTGTCATTTTTATAAATGACCTGGAGGAGGGCGTAGAAGGATGGGTGAGTAAATTTGCAGATGACACGAAAGTCGGTGGAGTTGTGGACAGTGCAGAAGGATGTTGCAGGTTACAGAGGGACATAGATAAGCTGCAGAGCTGGGCTGAGAGGTGGCAAATGGAGTTTAATGCAGAAAAGTGTGAGATGATTCATTTTGGAAGGAGTCACAGGAAGACAAAGTACTGGGCTAATGGTAAGATTCTTGGTCGTGTGGATGAGCAGAGAGATCTAGGTGTTCATGTACATAGATCCCTGAAAGTTGCCACCCAGGTTGATAGGGTTGTTAAGAAGGTGTATGGTGTGTTAGCTTTTATTGGTAGAGGGATTGAGTTTCGGAGCCATGAGGTCATGTTGCAGCTGTACAAAACTCTGGTGCGGCCGCATTTGGAGTATTGCGTGCAGTTCTGGTCGCCACATTATAGGAAGGATGTGGAAGCATTGGAAAGGGTGCAGAGGAGATTTACCAGGATGTTGCCTGGTATGAAGGGAAGATCTTATGAGGAAAGGCTGAGGGACTTAAGGCTGTTTTCGTTAGAGAGAAGAAGGTTAAGAGGTGACTTAATTGAGGCATACAAGATGATCAGAGGATTAGATAGGGTGGACAGTGAGAGCCTTTTTCCTCGGATGGTGATGTCTAGCACGAGGGGACATAGCTTTAAATTGAGGGGAGATAAATACAGGACAGATGTCAGAGGTAGGTTCTTTACTCAGAGAGTAGTAAGGCCGTGGAATGCCCTGCCTGCAACAATAGTGCACTCGCCAACATTAAGGGCATTTAAATGGTCATTGGATAAACATATGGATGATAAGGGAATTGTGTAGATGGGCTTTAGAGGGGTTTCACAGGTCGGCGCAACATTGAGGGCCGAAGGGTCTGTACTGCGCTGTAATGTTCTATGTTATACCTTATTTCTAATATTCACCAATACAAATATAATTTCTTTAAAACTACTTTTGTTTTCCTGAAAGCAGAGAGGTGGGCAATGTTTCCCAGGCAGCATTATTACCTGCCCCAAGGAAAAGGCAATGCTGGCTTGTTTCCTTCTTCAATTACTCATGGAACTCGATTTGAACCTTGTGTAGGTGGGTCGATTTTGAACAAACTAAAACCTCCCCTACATGATGGGGTCTCTGGATGATGTCAAGGGGAAATGCCAGGATTTTTCTTTCAGTTTTTTAAATTTAGGGTACCCAATTCTTTTTTTCTCCAATTAAGGGGCAATTTAGCGTGGCCAACCCACCTACCCGGCACATCTTTGGGTTGTGGGGGTGAGACCCACGCAGACACGGGGAGAATGTGCAAACTCCACACGGACAGTGACCCAGGGCCGGGATCGAACCCTTGCTGGGATTTGAGCATCCGTCCCTGGATGATTAGCCTGGGTTTTGGAATTACTAATTCAGTAACATTACCACTATGCCGTCCCACTTTCAATTCAGTTTCATTTATTCATGTGTAGACCAACTCCTTACCTCCTGTGTAATGGATGGTTTGCAGGTATGGATCAGCTTTATCAGACCTTTGGCAAAGTCCATTTCTGTAGGAAATCATAAAATACTTCTGTTATAAATAGAAAGTGCTTAATCACACAAAACCTTTAATATTTTTGATCACATTACATGGACAGTTCTTTATTCGATTCATTCACTGTCAAATAATAATGACCACATATTACTGGAGCAAACAATGAGGCGGGGGGGGGGGGGGGGGGCGTGAGGGAGCAGGAATGACCGGACTATCAACATTAGAAAGTTACCTGGGACAGTCGAGATTTGCCCGATCTTATTCAGTCCACCAGACAATCTCTCAGCCGGTCTGCTAGTGAAATGCTCATCCACATCCACCCTGGGGCTGGTTTAGCACAGTGGGCTAAACAGCTGGCTTGCAATGCAGAACAAGGCCAGCAGCCCGGGTTCAATTCCCGTACCGGCCTCCCCGAACAGGCGCCGGAATCTGGCGACTAGGGGCTTGTCACGGTAACTTAATTGAAGCCAACTTGTGACAATAAGTGATTATTATCTTTGTCACCTCTAGGTTTATTTATTCTGCTGTTCTGCTTACTCCCCACTCCCTTCATTCATCAACATCAGCTCAAGAAAAGCTTTGTTCCCTGTAATCTATTGGTTGCAACTCTCGTTAGCTAATCACCCGTATCCACTGGCTCCTGATCTACCATTGGCTAAAGTAGTTCTCAACTTTCTGTTTGAACCCCTAACCCCACCCCGTCCATGTAGCCAATGATGTAATTTCCTGCTATGAAATCCCTGGTGCTATGACATTAACCTCTTGTGCGGTATCTAGTACCTTCCCAGTATCTCCTTCTTTGACTTGACACTTTGGCTGATTTTTCTATCTTTAAAATTTTTTTTAGAGTACGCAATTATTTTTTCCAATTAAGGGGCAATTTAGCGTGGCCAATCCACCTATCCTGCACATCTTTGGGTTGTGGGGGTGAAACCCACGCAGACACGGGGAGAATGTGCAAACTCCTCACAGACAGTGGACCCAGGGCCGGGATTCGAACCCGGGTCCTCAGCGCCGTAGGCAGCAATGCTAACCACTGTGCCACCGTGCTGCCCTTGATTTTTCTATCTTAAAAACCCGACAGAAATAAAAGTAGTTGTTGGATGGAATTGAACTGTCCCTTCATGGTGAGGTTTAGATTTAGATTTCAATTCTAGCCTCGGGTGACTGTGTGGAGTTTCCACAGAGTCTAGAGGCTGGGTCGTTAAATATGTCCAAGGCATGGGCAGAACAGTGGCGGAGTGGTTAGCACTGCTACCTCATGGTGCTGAGGTTCCAGGTTCGATCCCGGCCCTGGGTCACTGTCCGTGTGGAGTTTGCACATTCTTCCCGTGTCTGCGTGGGTCTCACCCCCACAACCCAAAGGTGTGCAGGGTAGGTGGATTGGCCACTCTAAGTTGCCAGCCGAGTCATTAGGGACATTTATTCGACTCTTAGACAGGCACATGGACAGCAGTAAATTGAAGGGGTGTAGTTAGGTTGATCTTAGATTAGGATAAATGGTCGGCACAGCATCGTGGGCTGAAGGGCCTGTACTGTGTTCTATGTTCTTAATTGGAAAAAATGATTTGGGTGTTCTAAAGTTATAAAAAAAAATAACCTGAGGATCACCACACGTCAGGCGAAGGGCAAGGATGAATAATCTCAGCTGGTACGGGAATTGAACCCGCGCTGCTGGCCTCGCTCTGCATCACAAACCAGCTGTCCAGCCCACTGAGCTAAACCAGTCCTCCAAACAGAAAATACCACCCACGGAACAACGTGACTTCAGTGCTATGTTAGTCTCGTTGTCTGAAGGTGACAATGACTGTAACAAAGCCAACACCGCCTCACCCAAAGCTGTCCTTTTCTCCAGGTAGTTGATCAGATCTTTCATGTATTTGGAAACGGTTTTGGCATATTGCAAAGCAGCTTCAACTCCGCCCTCAGACCTCTGCAGTATAATGTCCACTTCTTCTGCAGAAAGAGAGAAAACAGGAAACACAAAATATATTAGTGATAGTGCTGATATATTACTGATAGTGCTGGAGGGAAAAGGACACAGTTGCTAACGGGTTTCCTGTACATTGTGTGGACCTTTTGGGCTTCTTAAAGTTCCCTTTCTCACTGTCTGGGGATAGCTCAGATGCAGTGGAGAGGATAAAGAATGGAGATTTGTAGAATCAGCCCCCCCCCTCCCCCCCCCGACCATTCTGTACCAGGATTCCCAGATAGACAACACTTGGCCTGTGTCTGAAGTAGACAGACCTATTGTAAGGATCTAGGTGAGTTAAGAAGGTGAATTCCAAATGTCTGCCTTAACTTTCTTTACATTGGATCAACTCAAGGGAGGACCCAAAGAAACAAGACTTTCGAGTTGCATTGTAGATCAGAGAAACATTCGATTTTGGCCATTTTCTTCAGGCCTTTACAATCTTCAAGACCTTTTGTCTACAGCTTTCCAGAAACCATAATACCTGTGGCTGGATACTTCCCTTTTGAAACCTGCAGCTAAACTCTTAATGCTGCCTTGGGATTCAGTGTAAGCCACAAGTAGGAAGTGTAGTATTCAATGGTTCAACTGTTCTGTGTTTGATTCTGTGAGTTTCCTATTGATGCTCATTGTGGACTGGTTAAGCCTGGTTGTGGACTCAGAGAAAAGTAAACAAAGCTATAGAATATCTGAAAGCCAGAGTTAAAAGCATGTAGCAGGCATGTGAAAGTACTGTGAATAATACAAGGGCAGCACGGTAGCACAGTGGTTAGCCCTGTGGCTTCACAGCGCCAGGGTCCCAGGTTCGATTCCCGGCTTGGGTCAGTCTGTGCGGAGTCTGCACGTTCTCCCCGTGTCTGTGTGGGTTCCCTCCGGGTGCTCCGGTTTGCTCCCACAGTCCAAAGACGTGCAGATTAGGTGGATTGGCCATGCTAAATTGCCCATAGTGACCAAAAAGGTTAGGAGAGGTTGTTGTGTTACGGGGATAGGGTGGAAGTGATGCCAATGCTTATGTAATTACATTGTATATCTTGTGTTGCCCTATTATGTATTTTCTTGAATTTTGTTTAATTCCCTATTCTTCCCATGTACTGAATGATCTGTTGAGCTGCTCGCAGAAAAATACTTTTCACTGTACCTCGGTACACGTGACAATAAATAAATCCAAATTAAGTGGGTCGGTGCAGACTCGATGGGCCGAATGGCATCCTTCTGCACTGAATGTTCTATGTTCTCATGACTTATGAGTTATAAGACTTGTTCTTATGTTCCGGATTTTACCAATTCACTTTCAATTCCACCAGTTGATGTGGTGGGATTTCACCCTGTCCCCCCCCCCCCCCCCCCCCCCCTCCCCGAGCATCCCTCTGGGTCTCTGGATCATCAGTCCTTTGATATTACTACTATGTCACTGTGTCAAAGTGAATGTTGACGTGGGGAGCAGGTTAATTCTGTTTGAGATAGTGGCCAGTGAGGGGGATGAAGTTGCTGCTGAAGGAATTGAGTTTATGATGGAACCCAGACAATGGCTTCAGCCTTCCTGATGTTCAATTGGAGGAAATCTCTGCTCAGTCATGTTGGGGACACAGTCTGACAGAAGGGAGACAGGGGGAACGTCAAGAGAAGTTGTCGTTGTGCAGAGCCTGGTGGCATCACAATAGAGGGCGGCACGGTAGCACAGTGGTTAGCACTGTGGCTTCACAGCACCAGGGTCCCAGATTCGATTCCCCGCTGGGTCACTGTCTGTGCGGAGTCTGCACGTCCTCCCCGTGTGTGCGTGGGTTTTCTCCGGGTGCTCCGGTTTCCTCCCACAGTCCAAAGATGTGCAGGTTTGGTGGATTGGCCATGATAAATTGCCCTTAGGGTCCAAAAAAGTCAGGTTGGGTTACTGTGTTACGGGGATAGGGTGGAGGCATGGGCTTGGGTAGGTGCTCTTTCCAAGGGCTAGTGCAGACTTGATGGGCCGAATGGCCTCCTTCTGCACTGTAGATTCTATAAATGCTGTAAATTCCATAAACAACATGTGGAACGTGACGTGTTTTCCGATGATGTTACCGGGGAGGACATGGAGATGAAAAATAGGATGGAGCCAAGAACGGATCATTTAGGGACATCAGAATTAATGGTGCAGGAAGAGAAGCCATTGGAGGAGATTCCCTCTCTCTGTCTAGACAGGTACAAGGGGAACCATGCAAAGATAATCCTAAACAGCTAAATAAAGGGCGAGAAGTCACAGCAAAGAGTGCAGACAGGTCGAGAAGGTTAAGGTGGCAGAGCGCACCATGGTTACTGTGGTATTGGATGTCATTTGTCTCATCCATATATGTCACTCATTGCTTATGTTTTCAGAAAACTGATTCAATGATTAATCAAAGCTGACTAAAAGCCATTAAGTGGGCATTACCTGATTCACTGAACTCATCCTTCACTTGTACAATATCGCCTTGGACAGCAATTCCACCGCACAGATTCTCCATTGACTAAAAAACATATAAAAGAAATTAGACCCATGAACAAACCAAGTGGCCAGGACGAGCGATTGAAGTATACTTCCAGCCCGGCTTCTCAGAACAGCTGAGGAAATCGAAGTGGAACATTCCAAGGTGTTCCATTGTGTTGAGCCTGAGGTTTCAATCTGCTACAATATTCAGCACAGTTTTTAGAAAATGCAAAGCATTAAGAATGTCTTTTAGTCCAGCACTTGTTCAGGTTCTGCCCACACTGCCTCGATTCTCACTTGCCTTTACTGAATAAAACCACATTGCTTTGCATCTTTATTTTGAAATCTAACAAAGCACCAATGACAGTAACATTTTGTTTTGCATTAATTTAACTTGAACGTTCTCACATTCTGACAGACAGCAACTAATTTAGAGTTGGTAACAATATTGATACTTATGTCAGTCATGGAGAAGACTTTTTGTATCGTTATTGCGCAAAGAAAATCTAAAAATATAACTACCCAAGACAAGTAATGCCGTTAGAAGTTACATTTTGTACAGCTCAGTTTCTATTCCAGGCATCAATGATTCTCCACTGGATCCAGGCAACTTCAGTGGTAAAATCCTGGGCTCCCTGAATAAATGGTTTGTTGGTAGAGCTGTGAGATCCCTCTTTAGTTTCTATTTTCAGGCCGTTAGTTTGAGTCAAGTTCAATGTTTCCAACCAATTTGGACCCCTGAAACTTCCCAGCCAAGACTTCTTCCAATGAAGTTCCTTCTTCCTCCAAACTGTGAACCTTTCTCTCTCTCTGAGATGCTGACCAGGTTGTTGTGTTTTCCCAACATTTTTAGAGTTCCAGCATTTGCAGTTTTCCGCATTGCAGTTCACGCAAATACTGACTGATCTCCAAATTTAGGTTGAGTAAAAATTCTACATTCTTTTCACGCATACACAGACTTGTAGAGATCCCGATACTGTATAGAGATACGTTATCTAAGTATGAACACATCATGATGCACATAACCACAGAGAAATTCACAATCAGATATATACACAGGTACACATGCAAAAATATGCTTTATATACAGAGAAATATACACTCAGAGACACGCATGCACATTGATATTCACACACATAGGTACACACAGTTATACGCACACACTGATACACACACATGCACACTCAGATACATGCACATGCACACTCACAGATACACACACATGCACACACACAGATACATGCACACACACAGATACATGCACATGCACACTCACAGATACATGCACATGCACACTCACAGATACACACACATGCACACACACAGATACATGCACATGCACACACACAGATACACACATATGCACACTCAGATACATGCACATGCATACTCACAGATACACACACATGCACACGCACATACATGCACACTCACAGATACATGCACATGCACACACACAGATACACACACATGCACACTCACAGATACATGCACATGCATACTCACAGATACACACACATGCACACATACAGATATACACACAGATACACACACATGCACACTCACAGATACATGCACATGCACACTCACAGATAGACAAGTGCACAAGCAAATCTTTCCAAGGTCAGGAAGTTTTGCCTTTTTTGTCAGCACAATACCACACTTAGTTTAGTTAAGAATGGGGAGGTATAATGATCAATGTTATGTAGAGGATCTATCTCAGGGGTGGGCAAACTACGGCCCGCGGGCCGCATGCGGCCCACCAAAGGTATTTCTGCGGCCCACCAAGTCATTAAAAAAAATATATATATTTTTTTAAAAAAAAATTTTTTTTTAAAATTTTTTTTTAAGGTTAATGGGGGGGGGGGGCTGTTGGGTTACTTACTGGTATAGGGTGGATACGTTGACTTGAGTAGGGTGATCATTGCTCGGCACAATGTCGAGGGCCGAAGGGCCTGTTCTGTGCTGTACTGTTCTATGTTCTATATGAGGCGCCCAGAATCATAACCGGGTGAAGTAATTATTTACTTAATATACTATGCGGCCCTTTGTGAATTGTGAATTTCTGAATGTGGCCCTTGCACGGAAAAGTTTGCCCACCCCTGATCTATCTTGTGCCTTGCAACACAGATGTTATTTCTTCTCTCTCACTCTCTTTTCTCCTGCCTTTGAACTCTACGGAGTGACTAGATTCACTCTGGACACTGCCAGTAATGATCTGCCACTGCAGTTACGGAGAGTACATCATCCTTTGGTGGAGCTTTTTGGGGGCTGTTGGAATATTGAGGTGATCTCAAGTCAGGGGGATCACGAGCAGCAAATCAAACAAAAATACAAGATAAAACAAAATGACTGGCAGACACTGCAGCTGAGAAAAAAGGAATTTGCAAGAAACACACAGCCAGAAAATAAATAGAACGATACAGCGCAGTACAGGCCCTTCGGCCCTCGATGTTGCACCGACATGGAAAAAAAAACTAAAGGCCATCTAACCTACACTATGCCCTTATCATCCATATGCTTATCCAATAAATTTTTAAATGCCCTCAATGTTGGCGAGTTCACTACTGTTGCAGGTAGGGCATTCCACGGCCTCACCACTCTTTGCGTAAAAAACCCACCTCTGACCTCTGTCCTATATCTATTACCCCTCAATTTAAGGCTATGTCCCCTCGTGCTAGCCACCTCCATCCGCGGGAGAAGGCTCTCGCTGTCCACCCTATCTAACCCTCTGATCATTTTGTATGCCTCTATTAAGTCACCTCTTAACCTTCTTCTCTCTAACGAAAACAACCTCAAGTCCATCAGCCTTTCCTCATAAGATTTTCCCTCCATACCAGGCAACATCCTGGTAAATCTCCTCTGCACCCGTTCCAAAGCTTCCACGTCCTTCCTATAATGAGGCGACCAGAACTGTACGCAATACTCCAAATGCGGCCGTACCAGAGTTTGGTACAGCTGCATCATGACCTCATGGCTCCGGAACTCAATCCCTCTACCAATAAAGGCCAACACACCATAGGCCTTCTTCACAACCCTATCAACCTGGGTGGCAACTTTCAGGGATCTATGTACATGGACACCGAGATCCCTCTGCTCATCCACACTACCAAGAATTTTACCATTAGCCAAATATTCCGCATTCCTGTTATTCTTTCCAAAGTGAATCACCTCACACTTCTCCACATTAAACTCCATTTGCCACCTCTCAGCCCAGCTCTGCAGCTTATCTATGTCCCTCTGTAACCTGTAACATCCTTCCGCACTGTCTACAACTCCACCGACTTTAGTGTCGTCTGCAAATTTACTCACCCATCCTTCTGCGCCCTCCTCTAGGTCATTTATAAAAATGACAAACAGCAACGGCCCCAGAACAGATCCTTGTGGTACGCCACTCGTAACTGAACTCCATTCTGAACATTTCCCATCAACTACCACTCTCTGTCTTCTTTCAACTAGCCAATTTCTGATCCACATCTCTAAATCACCCTCAATCCCCAGCCTCCGTATTTTCTGCAATAGCCGACCGTGGGGAACCTTATCAAACGCTTTACTGAAATCCATATACACCACATCAACTGCTCTACCCTCGTCTACCTGTTCAGTCACCTTCTCAAAGAACTCGATAAGGTTTGTGAGGCATGACCTACCCTTCACAAAACCATGCTGACTATCCCTAATCATATTATTCCTATCTAGATGATTATAAATCGTATCTTTTATAATCCTCTCCAAGACTTTACCCACCACAGATGTTAGGCTCACCGGCCTATAGTTACCGGGGTTATCTCTACTCCCCTTCTTGAACAAAGGGACCACATTTGCTATCCTCCAGTCCTCTGGCACTATTCCTGTAGCCAATGATGACCTAAAAATCAAAGCCAAAGGCTCAGCAATCTCTTCCCTGGCTTCCCAGAGAATCCTAGGATAAATCCCATCTGGCCCCGGGGACTTATCTATTTTCACCTTGTCCAGAATTGCCAACACTTCTTCCCTACGCACCTCAATGCCATCTATTCTAATAGCCTGGGTCTCAGCATTCTCCTCCACAATATTATCTTTTTCTTGAGTGAATACTGACGAAAAGTATTCATTTAGTATCTCGCTTATCTCCTCAGCCTCCACACACAACTTCCCACCACTGTCCTTGACTGGCCCTACTCTTGCCCTAGTCATTCTTTTATTCCTGACATACCTATAGAAAGCTTTTGGGTTTTCCTTGATCCTACCTGCCAAAGACTTCTCATGTCCCCTCCTTGCTCGTCTCAGCTCTCTCTTTAGATCCTTCCTCGCTTCCTTGTAACTATCAAGCGCCCCAACTGAAACTTCACGCCTCATCTTCACATAGGCCTCCTTCTTCCTCTTAACAAGAGATTCCACTTCTTTGGTAAACCACGGTTCCCTCGCTCGACCCCTTCCTCCCTGCCTGACTGGTACGTACTTATCAAGAACATGCAATAGCTGTTCCTTGAACAAGCTCCACATATCCAGTGTGCCCAACCCTTGCAGCCTACTTCTCCAACCAACACATCCTAAGTCATGTCTAATGGCATCATAATTGCCCTTCCCCCAGCTATAACTCTTGCTCTGCGGGGTATACTTATCCCTTTCCATCACTAACGTAAAGGTCACCGAATTGTGGTCACTGTCTCCAAAGTGTTCACCTACCTCCAGATCTAACACCTGGCCTGGTTCATTACCCAAAACCAAATCCAAAGTGGCCTCACCTCTTGTTGGCCTGTCAACATATTGTGTCAGAAAACCCTCCTGCACACATTGTACAAAGAACGACCCATCCAATGTACTCGAACTATATCTTTTCCAGTCAATATTAGGAAAGTTAAAGTCTCCCATAACAACTACCCTGTTACTTTCGCTCTTTTCCAGAATCATCTTCGCCATCCTTTCCTCTACATCTCTAGAACTATTAGGTGGCCTATAGAAAACTCCCAACAGGGTGACCTCTCCTTTCCTGTTTCTAACCTCAGCCCATACTACCTCGGAAGAAGAGTCCCCATCTTGCATCCTTTCTACCACCGTAATACTGTCCTTGACTAGCAGCGCCACACCTCCCCCTCTTTTGCCCCCTTCTCTGACCTTACTAAAGCACCTAAACCCCGGAACCTGCAACAACCATTCCTGTCCCTGCTCTATCCATGTCTCTGAAATGGCCACAACATCGAAGTCCCAGGTACCTACCCATGCTGCCAGTTCCCCTACCTTATTTCGTATACTCCTGGCATTGAAATAGACACACTTCAAACCACAGACCTGAACACTGCCGCCCTCCTGCGAAGTCAAAACTGTGCTCCTGACCTCTCTACTCTCAATCTCTCGCACCCCAAAACTACAATCCAGGTTCCCATGCCCCTGCTGAATTAGTTTAAACCCCCCCAAAGAGTACTAACAAATCTCCCCCCCAGGATATTGGTGCCCCTCAGGTTCAGATGTAGACCATCCTGTCTATAGAGGTCCCACCTTCCCCAGAAAGAGCCCCAGTTATCCAGAAATCTGAATCCCTCCCGCCTGCACCATCCCTGTAGCCACGTGTTTAATTGCTCTCTCTCCCTATTCCTCATCTCACTATCACGTGGCACGGGCAACAACCCAGAGATAACAACTCTGTTTGTTCTCGCTCTGAGCTTCCATCCTAGCTCCCTAAAGGCCTGCCTGACATCCTTGTCCCCTTTCCTACCTATGTCGTTAGTGCCAATGTGGACTACGACTTGGGGCTGCTCCCCCTCCCCCTTAAGGACCCGGAAAACACGATCCGAGACATCACGTACCCTTGCACCTGGGAGGCAATCACTTTCGGAGAGAAAGGGGGGAAAGTGAAATGAAGCAACAAGGTTGTCACCATCTTAGTAATAATGTAAAACACTTGAAGAACATCTTGGCCAAATCAGACTGTAGTTTACTCGATGTTGCTTTAGTCTGAAGGACTCAGAAGGGACAGCCTGTGCTGGAACTGTAATTTTCTGTCTGTTAAACATCCTGTCCGCTCGATGGATTCAAATAATCTGATGTTTTGTGGGAAGAACAAAGTTGATGGTAATAGAACGAAGCTGGGAGCCAGGAAGATCAGGCATTTTACACTTCCTTTGCAACAACACAAATTAAAATTTAATCTGTATTTTAATATATCTCAGCAGACAGGTCCGCTCATATACAGGTCAATAGGCAGTAAAAAAAATACCCGATTCGATCACTAACAACAATGCCTTGTAGACTCTGAATACTCTCCTCACCTTCGGACACAGTAAGAAGGGTCATCCCAAGGTAAAGCTCTCTGTATTGGAGCTATGCATTGCCTGTGGGGACACCCACAGTCTGTTCGCTGATCACGGCCCGGGCGATTGTCGGTTGGTTTGAATTAACCTCAGCTCCCTGAGTCAAGGAGGAAGAGATAGAGAGAAAATCACCTGCTCCCCACCCAGTGACACCACTGGCAGGGGTGGGGGGCTTCACTATTAATGCACTGTCACCAAATCACTGTCTGTCCGTGCAGAAGGTGACTGGAGCCTGTGGAGCCGCGTCTCCACAAAGGGTAATCACTTTCGGAGAGAAAGGGGGGAAAGTGAAATGAAGCAACAAGGTTGTCACCATCTTAGTAATAATGTAAAACACTTGAAGAACATCTTGGCCAAATCAGACTGTAGTTTACTCGATGTTGCTTTAGTCTGAAGGACTCAGAAGGGACAGCCTGTGCTGGAACTGTTAGTTAAGTATGGCTATGGCATTATTTCCTCAGCAAAATAGGGTCGTTTTCTGCTGACACTGGTAGTTTCTTAAAACAAAGGTTTGTTTTATTTCTAACTTGCTGAAAACACTCTGCCTTTTTACACGGTTACATTCAACATGAAGAGAGAAGCAACATCACACAAAATAAAAATATATTTTTGACAAGGCTGTAAAATGTTTGGTGTAATGTGATAATGTTGCTGCCACTATTCTCCAAGTAACTGCCAACGGTGTGATTTCTTCAGACTAACAGATGTCAAACCCATCCTAATTCTTCAATCTCTGCCCCAATCATTTGCCATTGGCTCCTCTATTTGGTCCCCCCATGGGGCTGTAAGGGCCAAACCAAACTACATTAAAGGGAACAGTTACCCCCCCTTCTCCAACTGCAACTGTGTTCCACTGCGTGCCCCAATCTTGCAACTTAACAATAAGGCCAGTTCTGAGAATTGACAATGACTTCACCTCTCGCCCGCAACATGTAATCTGTGACCAAAATAACTGAACTCACAGGTGAGGGTTGGGGAGTTACAGGTGAGGGTTGGGGAGTTACGGGTGAGGGTCCGGGGGTTACAGGTGAGGGTCCGGGTGTTACAGGTGAGGGTCCGGGAGTTACGGGTGAGGGTCGGGGAGTTACAGGTGAGGGTCCGGGTGTTGCAGGTGAGGGTCCGGGACTGTGCCTTACAGAACCACGGTCAGGACAGTTTGCCCCTGTCCCAGATCCTGACCAGAGTGAAGATCAGGGCGGTATTCCTGAGATTGGCACATTTGCAGACCCATCATGGGAAGAATAATGTCATCAGTTTACTGTGAATAGAATTTTAGCTAATCTGTCAGATCATTGCTTTCAAAATGCGTTTTACACAACACCTGCAAATTCACGATTCTAGTGGCTAAAATACAAATTCAATCAGAAGCAGCATTTGTACAACATCCTTTAATGTCGCAAAAACAGCCCGCGAGAGGTCAGAGTCAGAATCAAAGAAATGGGAGTCAATAATAATCTTTATTATTGTCACAAATAGACTTTCATTAACACTGCAAAGAAGTTACTGTGAAAACCCCTGGTTGCCACACTCTGGCACCTGTTCGGGTACACTGAGGGGGAATTCAGAATGTCTAATTCACTTAACAAGCAGCACGGTAGCACAGTGGTTAGCATTGTTGCTTCACAGCTCCAGTGTCCCAGGTTCGATTCCCAGCTTGGGTCACTGTCTGTGCGGAGTCTGCACGTTCTCCCCTGTGTCTGCGTGGGTTTCCTCCGGGTGCTCCAGTTTCCTCCCACAAGTCCCGAAAGACGTGCTGTTAGGTGAATTGCACATTCTGAATTCTCCCTCCGTGTACCCGAACAGGCGCAGGAATGTGGCGATGAGGGGCTTTTCACAGTAACTTCATTGCAGTGTTAATGTAAGCCTACTTGTGACAAAAAGCATAATTTTTAATGTCCCGATGAATTTTCTCCAGGATTATATCCAGCTGTGTCCTGGAGATGTACCTTCGATTCCTGGAGACTCCAGGCCAATCCTGGAGAGTTGGTAACCCTAGTTGTAAATTATATGGATTTCCTCTTTCCAGCCATAATCCTGAACACAAACCCCCCACCTCTTGATCTATGCTGAGAACAGGATTTGCACCAGGCTCCAATAAATATTTGATATAAATCTTCTATTGTATCGTGATGGCAAGGACTCAGGGTCAGTATTAACTTGCTGATTTCACTGGGGCCTACTTGAGATTCTGGCCTTATGAGTTATCATTATTTGGAAATAATTAACTGTATGAAGCAGAGGATCATTTAATTATATTTCATCCGGAAAAATGTATTACATATAACATCTGAACATAGGAGCAGGGTCAGTCCATTAAAAAAATTTTTTTAGAGTACCCAATTCATTTTTTCCAATTAAGGGGCAATTTAACGTGGCCAATGCACCTACCCTGCACATGTTTGGGTTGTGGGGGTGAAACCCACGCAGACACGGGGAGAATGCACAAACTCCACACGGACAGTTACCCAGGGCCAGGATCGAACCCGGGATCTTGGTGCCGTGAGGCAGCAGGGCTAATCCACTGTGCCACCGTCCTACCCAGGATCAGTCCATTCAGCCCCTCAAGCCTGCTGTGCCATTCAAGTAGAGCGTGGCTGATCTTTGACCACAAAATCATTTTCTCAAACTATCTCAAAATCTTTTATACCGAGAAATCTATCGGTCTCTATCCTGAACGAACTCAATGACTGAGTCTCCACTGCACTCTGTGGGAAGCCAATTCCAAAGAGTCACCACCATTTGAGTGAGGAAATTCCTAAATAGTTTACCGCTTATACTGAGACTGTGTCCTGTGGTTCCAGACCCTCTCACCCCAGGCAAGGGTAACCTTTCCTGCATCTACCCTGTCGAGCCCTCTAAGAATTTTGTAGCTTCATTGATATCAACTCAAATTCTTCTAAACGCTACAGAATACAGGGTCAGTCTCCCCAATCTCACCTCATCGGACTACCTCAGGAGCAAAATATAAAGGTAACGGTTCTGTCGAAGTAAGAACTGATTTTCTTTGTAAAATATGCCCCTGCATTGACCCAGACATTCCCAGATAAATCATGTTGTTATTTAATTACTTCATGGACATTAGAAAATTTGCACAGGGACATTAGAAGGTCACTGAGCTTGGAAACCAAAGACAACATCAGTGATAAATCCCTTTAATGTACAACATCTGTCAGTATAAACCTTGGGAGATGCAACTCAGATTAGATCGATTTGATTAAAGTCGAATGCCATCTTCAGAGATGTCGTTTTATATTCGGATGACTGGTGGGAAAAGATGAAGATCGCAAGGCCACAATTTCCAAAGCTTGTCCAGAAATCAATTTATGAAAATTAGACAAAAGAACCTTTCATAAGTGGTTAGTGTATTTAGGAAAGTCTCTGCGGTACACTGGTTCATTCCATGAACTCACCCTGCATTTGTCCGTTGGTGGTAATGATAACAAAGTGCTGCTATCCACCTCTCCCATGAGGAATTCCGAGACGCTGCCAAAAAGGAAATAATGGTTATCGCAACCAACAAAACTCAACCTTTACATTTCAATTTCCTTTGAAAAAGAATTCTCCGCCTACACGGTGTTAGATTTGCTTCCCTTCACCAAGATTCCAGCTGGAAGGTCAAATAGACACGTTTCTCCTGGACCCAAAAATGCTGCTTCATAACTGACTACAGCTTGGGCTAACTCACTCTCGGAATCTCCCCCCCCCCCCCCCCCCCCCCCCTTTGCGATGAACCTGCCCTTTGCTCAGCCTCTGCCCCAGAAATTGTGATCGCTCTTCCTCACGACTTGAATCAATATTTTATCACTGCGGCACTGGGTCTCTGGAGCTCCATGTTGAAACAGATCAGCGCCTTCCAAAGTAAGGCAATATGCGAGTGTTCACTCACTACAACAGTCACATAGACAACAGTATCAGTGGCCTGGATTTTCACCAAATCGGACTGACTTGGGAGCCCTTTAAAAAGGGCAACCCAATCCTGATTTCCGGATTCCCGATCCTATTCCCGGAGTTTCTGATTTTCAGGTGTGCTGTTTAAGCATGTGTGATAGTTTGGGTCAAAGGCCCACTCCCTGCACTCCTGACATAGCAGGCTCGATATTAGGGGTAGGTATATTCTCGTCCTCCATAATTCTCAGTCAGGTCAGTGTTTCAAAGAGTCATTGTTCATGGCTTCTCAAAGGTGTCAGAGCCCAGTCCGCTTGAGGGAGTTTAAAGCTTCCTCCTCATGCATCCTATTCCAAGGGACAACCCCCGCAACAAACAACATGCCCTTATGCCAAGCTATGGCACTTCCATGCCCATTCACCCACAATACATTGCAAGAGGCAACAGACCCTATAACAACAGTAGCATGTGCAAAAAAAGCCTTTAAAAAAACTAATAGTTCATTCATAAAATAGCTTTTACTATAGCCCAATAAAAGTGACAATCGTCAGACCCGTTAAAGTTACAATAGCAGAAACTGAAAGCACTTGAAACCTCTTCATGAAAATGAAATGAAATGAAAATCGCTTATTGTCACGAGTAGGCTTCAATGAAGCTACTGTGAAAAGCCCCTAGTCGCCACGTTCCGGCGCCATAAACATTGTGAAATTGACAGAAGAGGTCAGAGAGCCAGAGTTGTCAGTCAAGCAATGTTTTTCTGAGGCTCAGGTGTTTCAATGGGTTAACGGAGTTTTGGGTTCTCACCCAAGCCTCATTATGTAAAACAGCTGAGCCCATGAAATGGACATGTAAATGCCAGAGTTTAGCATGTAGGGCATGAGGGGCTCGATGGATTGTTTGTGGAGAATACATTGGCTTGGGGTATGATAGACCATAGGCCATTTTTGGTGGCATAGCTTGGAATGTGGAGGCTTGAGGGACCATAAGGGGTGGTTGTGGGGCATGGGATGGCATGAGGGGTATATGGAGGGGAGTGAGGGGGTGTGAGCCAGAGGGACCATTTCTATTTGTACTGAGGTGGGCCTTTTAACAACCCACCCACCACCTGCCCTGTGGATGCCTCTGAACTTATTCCCGGGTCAGCCGATCCGAATACAGCCCACACTCGCCCTCAACTAGACCTTATGGTCTTATAGAATGGGGATGAGAAAATATCGGCCATGATTGAATGGCGGAGCAGACTCGATGGGCCAAGTGGTCTAATTCTACTCCTATGTCTTATGGTCTTATGGTCAACTACAATGTAAATCCTGTCCTTGGCACATTCTCCTGAAGTGGGCGTGGTAAGCTGGGAATTTTTCCGCCTCCTGCTGCTGCCCAGCTTGAGGCCAACACAACACAGTGCCCCAACGGTCAAGGAAATCGGAAATCCATAGGCTAACTTTTCATTTGCGATACATCCGTTTTATTTCCATATCTTTCTGTTGGAACTCCACCAATTTTCCTGAGCTAAAAATATCCACCTCATCCTCCACCATTTGATCAAAAATCGTTTCTGATAATTGCACTTCAACTTCACTCTTTGATTTCTCCTCTTGTCTTAAGCTGTGACTTTGCGACCTTGTTACTACACAATCCGGAAAAATCCTAAGATATTCGTCCTTCAACACTTCAGTTGTCTGATTTTCCACTGGCTTATCAACCACAGTCGGCATCACTCCCACCTGCGATCCAGCTATATCATTACCCAAGATAAACTGTATTCCTGGACAAGATAGTTTCTCTATTACTCCGACTACCACTTCACCACTCTTCAATGGACTGTCCAACCTTACCTTATATAATGGAACGCTACTCCTCTCACCCTGAATTCCACATATTACCACCTTTCCTGGCAATATTCTTCCCAAACTACATAACTCCTCATCTCTTACCATTAAAGATTGACTAGCTCCCGTATCTCTTAAAATTGTGACTTCTTTACCTGCTCCTCCTGATACACATGAGTAAACTTTACCCATACAAGTAAATTCTTTAAAGACATCTGACACCTTCTTATCAATCACCTCTTGATCAGGTTGTACAATCTTTTGAATCTCCTTCGCTTCCCTTGGGCTTTCCTTTACCACTTCAACAAATCCCACTGTCTTATCCTGTTTTACCACATCAGCCTTCCCAGTGCTTTTCTTCAACCACCAACACTGCGACTTTACATGGCCTAGTTTATCACAAAATGAAAAATGAAAATCGCTTATTGTCACAAGTAGGCTTCAAATGAAGTTACTGTGAAAAGCCCCTAGTCGCCACATTCCGGCACCTGTTCAGGGAGGCTGGTACGGAAATTGAACCATGCTGCTGGCCTGCCTTGGTCTGCTTTAAAAGCCAGCGATTTAGCCCTGTGCTAAACCAGCCCCTTTGAAAACAGTGAAAACATTTGAAACTTTTCATTTCTTTTCCACCCTCCTGGATTTCTTCTTTAATCTGAGGTACACTCTCCTTATTATCTCCCATCAGATCACCTTTACCTTTACCACTTGAGTATTTCTCATGTCCCCAGTTTCTATCCCTCACCGGCTGAAACTGATGTTGGAAACCAAGCTTTGATTTATGAACTAATTCATAATCATCTGCCATTTCTGCTGCTAACCTCGCAGTTTTAACCCTCTGTTCTTCCACATGAGTTCTCACTACATCAGGAATTGAAGTTTTAAACTCCTCCAAAAGTATAATTTCTCTGAGAGCTTCATAGATTTGGTCTATTTTCAAAGCCCTTATCCACCTATCAAAATTACTCTGTTTGATCCTTTCAAACTCCATGTATGTTTGACCAAATTATTTCCTTAAATTTCTAAACCTTTGTCTGTAGGCTTCAGGCACTAGTTCATCTGCACCTACGATGGATTTTTTCACCTCCTCATACGTCCCAGATACTTCCTCCGGTAGTGATGCAAACACTTCACAAGCTCTACCTACCAGCTTTGTTTGAATCAGTAACACCTACATCTCCTGTGGCCATTTCATTAGTTTAGCGACCTTCTCACCTCCTTCTCATCAAACCTTGGCAATGCTTGGACATATTTAAATAGATCCCCACCAAGCCTTCGACTATGACGCTCTTTCTCACTATCCTCATCACTATCATCCAACTGTACTTTTCCCTTTACGTCTGCCAATTTTAACTGACTGTCATGTTTCATGGCCATTTTCTGAAGTTCAAACTCTCTCTCTTTATCTTTTTCCCTAATCTATATGAAAATCGCTTATTGTCACGAGTAGGCTTCAAATGAAGTTACTGTGAAAAGCCCCTAGTCGCCACATTCCAGCGCCTGTTCGGGGAGGCTGTTACGGGAATCGAACCGTGCTGCTGGCCTGCTTTCAAAGCCAGCGATTTAGCCCTGTGCTAAACAGCAGAGCCAGAGCTCAGCTCCACCCACACTCTGACATCACTGCAGTAACCTGAGCAGACAGACATTTCTTAAAGTGACGTTCTCATGTATCCTTCTTTTCCTTCTGATTGGTTGGCGCTGAGCATACGGTACCGCTGGCCATGTGGCGAACAGTAACCAATCAGAATGCAAAAACAAAAGCAGAACCAAAACAAAATAAAGGATGTGGTTTTGACATGGGAGTTCCACTGAGTTCGCAGCTCAGAAACAGGCCGTTTAGTCCAACTGCTCCTTACTCCACATTAGCTTCCTCCTACTCTACTGCATCTAGTCTTGTCCCAGATACCTTCCAATCATTTCCCTGTCAAATACCTATCTAGATATCCCTTAAAAGGTAAAGATGTTTACACATTGTTTAACCAATAGGTCTGTGTGCATCGTTCACAGTACAGCCTCCTCCTTGGAAAGCACTGAATCTTGACTGTTTCCCCTGACAATCCTGACTCTGGTCCACTCTCTCTGTAGCTGAAGCTTACTCTCAGGTACACTGCAATTAGGACATTGTTGACAATGGGAGCACAGGTTGTCCGACATACACAGGCTAGAGTCACTGGCTGGGATGCTCCAGGGTAGCCCCCCAGTAAAGGGAATCCCCGTGATTCCGTGATTCCGGCGGCAGGTGAAACACGTTGCGAGTCTCCCAGCCCACCCCACTGGCCCCGGCAAGATCCCGCGGGAAGATGCAAATAGGTCATTACAGCTGTTTGGAATGTAATTTAAGGGCGGCACCGCTGATTGATCTGCCTCCTGGGATACTTCAGCACCCCCACCCACCCACCCACCCACCCAATTTGATATACTGACGGACAGTTTAAAAGGTTTGGGGTACAGATGAGAACACTTTCACTTTATTATCACAGAACAGTATTTTTGAGATACTGACAGACTGTTTAACAGGTTTAAAGGCTGCAGCTGGGAAGAGCAGCAAACGCCCCCCATTACAGGAAAGACCCCGACCTGACCCCCTCCAGCCCAGCACAAGCCCCTCTGACCCCCACCTTTCATGAAAGATGCCCCTCGGTACCCTGAAGACATTTGTAAGGATGGTACTCGCTCCCTTGCCACCCCTCGGACTGCAAGGTGCTAAGTTGGCACTGCCAAGGGTGGGGCCTGAAGGGGAGGCGGGGGCTGAAGGGGGTACAGAACGTGGGGACGGAATCCTTCCCAGTGTGTAGGGTGGGGGGGGGGGGTCTTGTCAGTGATCCGGGGGTTGATGCTGCGGCATTCTGAGATCGGGACGTCCCTTAAAAATGTGGTCCAATCTCTGAGGAGCAGGACCTGTCAACGAGAGATTAGGTTTCGCCCCTCTCAGGTCCAGCGAGAACCCCGGGGACTTAAAAACCGACTGAGGGGACAGAATTTTCAAATTGCCATTGAATGGCAAACTAAGTTCAATCCTTGTGCCAGTGGGAGTCACTCTGGTTTTCCTGCTGGAGGAGTCTCCAATCGTGAGAGACACCCATTGTCTCTGTGACAATATTCACAAATACTGACGTGAAGCAGCAGAGAATTAATAATCATAAAAGATTCAATTGCTGCTTCATGAATCTGTTCTGCCTCTTTACAGCAGATTCGTTAGTCTCTTCTTGACTCTTCCTTGAGTTTTGTCAATCAGTGATTTACTTACTTGCTGCTAAATGCCACTGCCATTGTCTCAATTGCCTTCTCAAACTCCTTTTTATCATTCTCATTGTTAGATTCATAGTGGAAACCTGCAGAAAGAAGAGGCAAATGTTTAAATACGCACAGCTGCTCAGTGAATATAGTTTGACGTTATATTTAAGGTTTGGGCAGCACGTAAATAGTCTGTCTGTGCATCACGGTGATGTCACAAGCCAGCGACGCATTGCTGCTTTTCAATATTAATTACATTTTCAAAAATTTGAAGAGAATATTTCCTCCACTCATTCCTGGAATATTGAAGCAGTTCCTTTGAAGGGAGCACAGCAAATATACGTTAGGTGGAGGGGGAGATGGTGGTGTGTAGACAACATCACTCGACTAGTAATCCAAAGGCTCAAGCTAGTGTTCCTGGTTCACAGGTTCAAAGCCAGCCACTTCAGCTGATGCCTATTTCAATTCAATGAATAAATCTGGAATATAAAGCTCGTCTCAATATTGGTGACCGTGAAACTATCATCGATGTGGTAAAAACCCACCTGCTTCACGAGCTGCCTTTCAGGAAGGAACTCTGCTGTCCTTTCCTGGTCTGGCCTACATGTGAACCAGATCAACAGCAATGTGGTCAGTTCTTAACTACCCTCTGAAATGGTCAAGCAAATCACTCAGTTCAAGGGCAATTAGAGATGGGCAACAAATGCTGGCCCAGCCCAGAGACGCCCACATCCCGTGGGAAAAGCAAAACAGTAAACAGTAGTTCTCCAGCTGTTGGGATTGTCTTTTCCCGCTGGCAGCACACCCCCCCCACCCATGGGTTTCCCAGGAATGTGGGGGAGGTATCAATGGGAAATCCCACTGACAAGCAGCGGGATGGAGAATCCCACCTCCAGCGAGTGGTGCGCCGCAAGAAACAGGCATTTCGGGGAACCGGACAATCTACCCCACGGTGAAAAGTGTTAAATTATTGGGAAGCCTGGACTGAGCTTGAAGATTCATCTCTTAGGCCTTGGATCATGCTTCAATCCAACTCAGGGTGATAGGATCACCTCTTCCTAAATGGAACAAAAAATTCTAAATTTATGGGCGCGATACTCCGCACCCCACGCCGGGTGGGAGAATCGCGGGAGGGCCGGGTGAATCACGCCACGCCGCCCTGGCAGCCCCTGCGATTCTCCCACCCCCCCCCAAAATGTGTGTCGCGTTTTGCGACAGGCCGCTCGGAGCATCGTCGCTCGCCATTTCTCACGGCGACCAGCGATTCTCCAGACTGGATGGGCCGAGCGGCCTGCCGAACGCGACCGGTTCACGCCGGTGCCAACCACACCTGGTCGCTGCCGGCGTGAACAACGCGCGAACGGTGAGTGTGGGGCCTGTGGGGGCGGAGGGAGGATCGAGCACCACGGGCGTGCTCAGGAGGTGTCTGGCACGCGATCGGTGCCCGCCGATCGTCGGGCCGGCGTCTCTAACTGACGCACTCCTTTCCCTTCACCGCCCCGCAAGATCAAGCCACCATGTCTTGCAGGGCAGCAGAGGGGAAGACGGCAACCGCGCATGCGCGGCTGACGTCACTTCGGCGCCGCCAGCCACGTCATTCCCGGCGCGGCGCTTAGACGCAAGCGTCAAGGCCGGGCGCTCGGAATTCACGCGCCGCTGCTCCTAGCCCCCCGGGGGAGGGGAGAATAGGGGGCGAGGAGCGGCCTCCGACGCCAGAGTGAAACACTCCGGGTTTCACTCCGGCGTCGGCACTTAGTCTCCCGTTGGGAGAATCGTGCCCCATGAGTCTGGACAGTTTTAATCCTTTTGCAAATCAGCACAACTGTTACAGCTGCTGGGCACAACACAGCTGGATTAGGGAATGATTGGAACAAGGGAAGACGCCAATCCTCAGTCTCTGTGGACTTGTGCACGCCTCCCTCCATTCATAAAAGACTGTTACATTGGCGTTGAAGTAACCTGTCGACACTATTGGACCAGTGAGTGGTAGATTACTTATTAGCAGCAAGTGTTTGAACATTCTCTTTATAGCTATTCTCAATTCAGTTAATTAAGTACAGATGGAGGATTGGCCGAGTACTCTGGCTGAGTACTGAAAGGAATTCTCCTTGTTCCTCTCTTCGTTTTTGCCTAATCCTATTAATTTTCAGAGTATTTTTATATAAAGAGTGAGCTTTGTTAGCTTGTGGAAACCTGTTGGAAATAAATTGGAACCTTGATGTAATGGGTTGAGTTAGCCAGCTACTTACGGTACACACTGCATTGACAATAGTGTCAGGAAGGCCTAAGGGGCCAGGTTTACTGGGGTCTCTATTGAAGAGCGACCTGGGTTGCAAGAGGCTCTGCTGTTTCCTATTGCAGTTACAACACAAGATTCGTGAACCGCAGTCTGTTTTTTTTCTTTATTTGTTCATGGGATGTGGGCGTCGCTGGCTGTGCCAGCATTTATTGCCCACCCCTGAGGGTATTTCAGAGTCAACCACATTTCTGTTGGTCTGGAGTCACATGTAGGCCAGACCAAGTAAGGACGCCACGGTGGCACAGTGGTTAGCACTGCTGCCTCACCGCCCCAGGGATCCGGGTTCAATGCTGGCCTCGGGTCTCTGTCTGTGTGGAGTCTGCACGTTCTCCCCGTGTGTGCGTGGGTTTTCTCCGGGTGCTCTGGTTTCCTCCCACAGTCAAAAAATGTGCAGGTTAGGTGGATTGGCCATGATAAATTGCTCCTTAGTGTCCAAAAGGATAGGTGGGTTTACTGGGTTAGGATGGAGGCATGGACTTAAGTAGGGTGCTCTTTCCAAGGGCCGGTGCAGACTTGATGGGCTGAATGGCCTCCTTGTGCACAGTAAATTCTATCATTTCGTTTCCTAAAGGACATTAGTGAACCAAGTGGGTTCAGGCAATTATTTCATGGTCATCATTCGACTTTTATTTCCAAATTTCTTGAATTCATATTCCACCATCTGTCCTGGTGGGGATTGGAACCGGGGTTCCCGGAGCATTACCCAGGGTCTGTGGATTACTAATCCAGATACCACTATCCCACCGCCTCCCCAAATTCCGTTGGCCAAAACCTTTAACGTAGTCTGTAGTAATTATGCCACCTGCCTCTATTCTACTTGGCAAAAAATCCTCAAGAAAGAATCTGATGAGGTGTGTTTGGATAGGCCAGACCATGTTATACTTTCACACAGTTGGAAGTTGCTCAGTAAAGTCGCCATTAATCCTGTCACTGACACAGGGAAACCCAGACAGGTTTGAAGGACTCTGATCTCCTTTTGAATTATCGGTTTGCACCCTGTAATCTTCTCCCTGTGTAGATTAGGCTTGTTCCCAGGGAACTCATTTTGATTGTAGCCCAGGGTGAATTATCACACCATTGGGCCGTTTCTCTGTTGAATAATTTTTATTTACTTTTTTGCTTTTTAAATTTAGTGTACCCAATTCATTTCTTCCAATTAAGGGGCAATTTAGCCTGGCCAATCCACCTACTCTGCACATCTTTGGGTTGTGGGGGTGAAACCCACGCAGACACGGGGAGAATGTGCAAACTCCACACGGACAGTGACCCAGAGCCGGGATGGAACCCAGGACCTCGGCGCCGTGGGGCAGCAGTGCTAACCCACCGTGCCACCGTGCTGCCCTCTCTGTTGAATAATTAACCTTGAATCACACTGGGAGAAACTGGCAGCAGCGAAGATGAATCTAATGGGATTAGGATTCCTCCAATAAACTTCATTTTCAAAATTATTTTCACTCAATTAGGCAATCTCCTTGATTTGTTGATGACGTTCTTCAGAATGGTTTGACAAGATACTCCAGGCGTTTACAATATAGAGGAGTAGGCCATTCTGCCCATCAGTCTGAAAACAACCCTGACTCCATTTCCCTGCTCTCCAATGGAAATGGCACCCTGAGGAGACATGCCTACAATTAGGCTGAAGTATGACTGTAGAATATACATGAATGTTATGTGAGCATTAGTTAATGCACTATAATTATTTGTGTCTCTAATTTATTTAACAGTTTAGGTGGTAGGGGGGAGGTGTTTATTGAACTTTAGGAGATTAGTGGCAGGTTCCTGTTATTCAGCCTTTCTCAATATGGTTTCACCATCAATTCATAAGAACATAAGAACTAGGAGCAGAAGTAGACCGTCCGGCCCTTCGAGCCTGCTCCGCCATTCTATAAGATCATGGCTGATCTATTCGTGGTCTCAGAACCACTTACCCACATTCTCGCCATATCCCGTAATTCCTTTATTTTTCAAAAAAACATCTACCCTATCTTTAAATATATTCAATGAAGTAGTGTCTACTACTCCTTTCGGTAGGGAATTCCATACTTTAACCACCACCCTCTGGTGAAGAAGTTCCTCCTTGATTCAGTCCTACAATTCCAATTGTAAACTAATGTGATTTTCCCCCACTAACAATTCAATAAGTCCTTTCTTGACAGAGTAACGTGGCGAGACTCTGTGAACAGCAAGTTTCCAAAATTAGACTCCAGTGTCCTGCGTATTGCTACAATGATACAGTTGCATAGGGACGCTTACATACAATTGAGAAATTGGGAAATGCCAATGGAAGCTTTCATTTAAGATTGTTCCATAAACAACACAAGAAACCTATATTGATACACTTCTTACTGTGGACAAACGTTCAGAAACAAAATTCTCTCTCATCAGTCAAAATGGACAACAAAGCCAAAGGAGATATTAGCAACTGCAATCAAAACCTGGACAAGAGGGTGGATTTTAAGGAGGATTTTAAGAGGAATGGGAGTTGGGAAGGAGAGGAATTTCGAGACAGCTTTTCAGAGGCAATGAAACAGAGAATGCACAAGAGGCAGAGTCAGAATCATAGAAACCCTGCAGCGTGGAAGAGGCCATTCGGCCCATCGGGTCTGCACTGACCTGCTGAAAGAGCATCCTACCTCCGCCCAATCCCCATAACCCCACCTACTTTTTGGACACAAAGGGGTAATTTAGCCTGGCCAATCCACCTAACCTGCACATCTTTGGACTGTGGGAGTGCAAACTCTGCACCGAGTCACCCAAGGTCGATGGCTTAAAAGCTGGCAATGTTTACAGAGATCGGAAGGGGCAAAATAGGGGGAAGAATAAAAAAGAAGCTTATTATCTGAATGGTTAGAGATTCAAAGCTCTGAGGTACAGAGGGATCTGAGGTATTTTTCTGTGAACAGCTCAAACAGATCATTTAGAAAAGAAAAAGAAAATACACAATAAGGCAACACAAGGTACACAATGTAAATAGATAGACACCGGCATCGGTTGAAGCGTACAGGGGTGTAGTGTTAATGAGGTCAGTCCATAAGAGGGTTGTTTAGGAGTCTGGTGACAGTGGGGAAGAAGCTGTTTTTGAGTCTGTTCGTGCGCGTTCTCAGACTTCTGTATCTCCTGCCTGATGGAAGAAGTTGGAAAAGTGAGTAAGCTGGGTGGGAGGGGACTTTGTAGACAGAGTCAATGGATGGGAGGCAGCTATCGGGGATCGTCAGGAATGTGGAGTTGAGGTTGTAATCAGCCATAACCTTATTGAATGGTGGACGGAACAGACTCAAGGGGCCGAATGGCTCCTCCTCCTAATTCATCTGCTCATATGTAAGAGGAATGAAGAATTTCAAAGTGGTGGTGAGAATTGTGAAACTGGCAGTGTGGGCATTGCATGAATCCAATATTGGACAGCAAGATGTAGTAAAATGAGTGACTGGGCCTCGCTGTGGGATGAGCATGTTCTTGTATCCAACGGAAGCAAAGGGTTCGGTACTGATCAAAGTAAAAGAAGCTTCATATTTGATACACAGCTCAGACTGCAGAACGACATTCCATTTGTACTTAGTATCATTACATACAATTCCTGATCCTGGGGAAAAGGCAGAACAGTTACATATAGGACACAGCGCTCAGTCAAACTCTGAATAGTTAGTCCAGCAAAGTATCAATTTATTGTGCACTTTCAGCGTCACAACATAATGTTTCATACAATTGCAGATGTTAACTTCCTCCAACAGAAGGACATAAATGGATTAAGGCGCAGGAATTAGAAAATGTCATTTTCTTCAGAGGGACTTTATAGAGATACAGACGCAGCTTTCTGCAGAAATGTATTATTAGTGTTTTTACAAGGATTTAGCTCTGCCTGAACCAATTTGCAATGCATGATGCTGCCTTTATGTAACATTTTGTGATATTTGGACACATTGAGATGATAGACGATTGAGAAATGGAACAAATCAGGTTTAAGTACATCATTCAAATTGTTTACCAAAGAGAAAATGCTGGAAAATCTCAGCAGGTGTGGCAGCATCTGTAGGGAGAGAAAAGAGCTAACGTTTCGAGTCCGATGGCTTTTTATCAAAGCTGACAAAGGGTCATCTAGACTCAAAACGTTAGCTATTTTCTGAGGGTGCATTGATGCCGGGAAACGCACTGACGGGGCTGCGCTGCTGCCGGGAAATGCACTGACGGGACTGCGCTGCTGCCGGGAAACGCACTGACGGGACTGCGCTGCCTCCGGGAAACGCACTGACGGGGCTGTGCTGCTGCCGGGAAACGCACTGACGGGACTGCGCTGCCTCCGGGAAACGCACTGACGGGACTGCGCTGCCTCCGGGAAACGCACTGACGGGGCTGTGCTGCTGCCGGGAAACGCACTGACGGGACTGCGCTGCCTCCGGGAAACGCACTGACGGGACTGCGCTGCCTCCGGGAAACGCACTGACGGGGCTGCACTGCCTCCGGGAAACGCACTGACGGGGCTGCGCTGCTGCCGGGAAACGCACTGACGGGGCTGTGCTGCTGCCGGGAAACGCACTGACGGGACTGCGCTGCCTCCGGGAAACGCACTGACGGGACTGCGCTGCCTCCGGGAAACGCACTGACGGGGCTGCACTGCCTCCGGGAAACGCACTGACGGGGCTGCGCTGCTGCCGGGAAACGCACTGACGGGACTGCGCTGCTGCCGGGAAACGCACTGACGGGACTGCGCTGCCTCCGGGAAACGCACTGACGGGACTGCGCTGCTGCCGGGAAACGCACTGACGGGGCTGCGCTGCTGCCGGGAAACGCACTGACGGGGCTGCGCTGCTGCCGGGAAACGCACTGACGGGTCTGCGCTGCCTCCGGGAAACGCACTGACGGGACTGCGCTGTTGCCGGGAAACGCACTGACGGGACTGCGCTGCTGCCGGGAAACGCACTGACGGGGCTGCGCTGCCTCCGGGAAACGCACTGACGGGGCTGCGCTGCCTCCGGGAAACGCACTGACGGGGCTGCGCTGCCTCCGGGAAACGCACTGACGGGGCTGCACTGTCTCCGGGAAACACACTGACGGGGCTGCGCTGCTGCCGGGAAACACACTGACGGGGCTGCGCTGCTGCCGGGAAACGCACTGACGGGGCTGCGCTGCTGCCGGGAAACGCACTGACGGGGCTGCGCTGCAGCCGGGAAACGCACTGACGGGGCTGCGCTGCTGCCGGGAAACGCACTGACGGGTCTGCGCTGCCTCCGGGAAACGCACTGACGGGGCTGTGCTGCTGCCGGGAAACACACTGATGGGACTGCGCTGCTGCCGGGAAACGCACTGACGGGGCTGCGCTGCCACTCGGAAACGCACTGACGGGGCTGCACTGCCTCCGGGAAACGCACTGACGGGACTGCGCTGCTGCCGGGAAACGCACTGACGGGGCTGCGCTGCCGCCGGGAAACGCACTGACGGGGCTGCGCTGCCGCTGGGAAGCGCACTGACGGGACTGCGCTGCCTCCGGGAAACGCACTGACGGGGCTGCGCTGCCTCCGGGAAATGCACTGACGGGGCTGCGCTGCTGCCGGGAAACGCACTGACGGGACTGCGCTGCAGCCGGGAAACGCACTGACGGGGCTGCGTTGTTGCCGGGAAACGCACTGACGGGGCTGCGCTGCCGCCCGGAAACGCACTGATGGGACTGCGCTGCTGCCGGGAAACGCACTGACGGGGCTGCGTTGCTGCCGGGAAACGCACTGACGGGGCTGCTCTGCTGCCGGGAAACGCACTGACTGGACTGCGCTGCCGCCGGGAAACGCACTGACGGGGCTGCGCTGCAGCCGGGAAACGCACTGACGGGGCTGCGTTGCTGCCGGGAAACGCACTGACGGGACTGCGCTGCCTCCGGGAAACGCACTGACGGGGCTGTGCTGCTGCCGGGAAACACACTGATGGGACTGCGCTGCTGCCGGGAAACGCACTGACGGGGCTGCGCTGCCGCTGGGAAACGCACTGACGGGGCTGCACTGCCTCCGGGAAACGCACTGACGGGACTGCGCTGCCGCCGGGAAACGCACTGACGGGGCTGTGCTGCTGCCGGGAAACACACTGATGGGACTGCGCTGCCTCCGGGAAACGCACTGACGGGGCTGCGCTGCCGCTGGGAAACGCACTGACGGGGCTGCACTGCCTCCGGGAAACGCACTGACGGGACTGCGCTGCTGCCGGGAAACGCACTGACGGGGCTGGGCTGCCGCCGGGAAATGCACTGACGGGGCTGCGCTGCCGCTGGGAAGCGCACTGACGGGGCTGCGCTGCCTCCGGGAAACGCACTGACGGGGCTGCGCTGCCTCCGGGAAATGCACTGACGGGGCTGCGTTGTTGCCGGGAAACGCACTGACGGGGCTGCGCTGCCGCCCGGAAACGCACTGATGGGACTGCGCTGCTGCCGGGAAACGCACTGACGGGGCTGCGTTGCTGCCGGGAAACGCACTGACGGGGCTGCTCTGCTGCCGGGAAACGCACTGACTGGACTGCGCTGCCGCCGGGAAACGCACTGACGGGGCTGCGCTGCAGCCGGGAAACGCACTGACGGGGCTGCGCTGCTGCCGGGAAACGCACTGACGGGACTGCGCTGCCGCCGGGAAACGCACTGACGGGGCTGCACTGCAGCCGGGAAACGCACTGATGGGACTGCGCTACCGCCCGGAAACGCACTGACGGGGCTGCGTTGTTGCCGGGAAACGAACTGACGGGGCTGCGCTGCCGCCCGGAAACGCACTGACGGGGCTGCGCTGCTGCCGGGAAACGCACTGACGGGGCTGCGCTGCAGCCGGGAAACGCGCTGAGGGGCTGCGTTGCTGCCGGGAAATGCACTGATGGGACTGCGCTAACGCCCGGAAACACACTGACGGGGCTGCGCTGCCGCCCGGAAACGCACTGACGGGGCTGCGCTGCTGCCGGGAAACGCACTGACGGGGCTGCGCTGCTGCCGGGAAACGCGCTGAGGGGCTGCGTTGCTGCCGGGAAATGCACTGATGGGACTGCGCTACCGCCCGGAAACACACTGACGGGGCTGCGCTGCTGCCGGGAAACGCACTGACGGGGCTGCGCTGCCGCCCGGAAACGCACTGACGGGTCTGCGCTGCCTCCGTGAAACGCACTGACGGGACTGCGCTGCTGCCGGGAAACGCACTGACGGGACTGCGCTGCTGCCGGGAAACGCACTGACGGGGCTGCGCTGCCTCCGGGAAACGCACTGACGGGGCTGCGCTGCCTCCGGGAAACGCACTGACGGGGCTGCACTGTCTCCGGGACACACACTGACGGGGCTGCACTGTCTCCGGGAAACACACTGACGGGGCTGCGCTGCTGCCGGGAAACGCACTGACGGGTCTGCGCTGCCTCCGGGAAACGCACTGACGAGGCTGCGCTGCCTCCGGGAAACGCACTGACGGGGCTGCGCTGCAGCCGGGAAACGCACTGATGGGGCTGCGCTGCTGCCGGGAAACGCACTGACGGGTCTGCGCTGCCTCCGGGAAACGCACTGACGGGGCTGTGCTGCTGCCGGGAAACGCACTGATGGGACTGCGCTGCTGCCGGGAAACGCACTGACGGGGCTGCGCTGCCACTCGGAAACGCACTGACGGGGCTGCGCTGCTGCCGGGAAACGCACTGACGGGACTGCGCTGCAGCCGGGAAACGCACTGACGGGGCTGCGTTGTTGCCGGGAAACGCACTGACGGGGCTGCGCTGCCGCCCGGAAACGCACTGACGGGGCTGCGCTGCCGCCGGGAAACGCACTGACGGGGCTGCGCTGCCGCTGGGAAGCGCACTGACGGGACTGCGCTGCCTCCGGGAAACGCACTGACGGGGCTGCGCTGCCTCCGGGAAATGCACTGACGGGGCTGCGCTGCTGCCGGGAAACGCACTGACGGGACTGCGCTGCAGCCGGGAAACGCACTGACGGGGCTGCGTTGTTGCCGGGAAACGCACTGACGGGGCTGCGCTGCCGCCCGGAAACGCACTGATGGGACTGCGCTGCTGCCGGGAAACGCACTGACGGGGCTGCGTTGTTGCCGGGAAACGCACTGACGGGGCTGCGCTGCCGCCCGGAAACGCACTGATGGGACTGCGCTGCTGCCGGGAAACGCACTGACGGGGCTGCGTTGCTGCCGGGAAACGCACTGACGGGGCTGCTCTGCTGCCGGGAAACGCACTGACGGGACTGCGCTGCCGCCGGGAAACGCACTGACGGGGCTGCGCTGCCGCCGGGAAACGCACTGACGGGGCTGCGTTGCTGCCGGGAAACGCACTGACGGGACTGCGCTGCCGCCGGGAAACGCACTGACGGGGCTGCACTGCAGCCGGGAAACGCACTGATGGGACTGCGCTACCGCCCGGAAACGCACTGACGGGGCTGCGTTGTTGCCGGGAAACGAACTGACGGGGCTGCGCTGCCGCCCGGAAACGCACTGACGGGGCTGCGCTGCTGCCGGGAAACGCACTGACGGGGCTGCGCTGCAGCCGGGAAACGCGCTGAGGGGCTGCGTTGCTGCCGGGAAATGCACTGATGGGACTGCGCTAACGCCCGGAAACGCACTGACGGGGCTGCGCTGCCGCCCGGAAACGCACTGACGGGGCTGCGCTGCTGCCGGGAAACGCACTGACGGGGCTGCGCTGCTGCCGGGAAACGCGCTGAGGGGCTGCGTTGCTGCCGGGAAATGCACTGATGGGACTGCGCTACCGCCCGGAAACACACTGACGGGGCTGCGCTGCTGCCGGGAAACGCACTGACGGGGCTGCGCTGCCGCCCGGAAACGCACTGACGGGGCTGCGCTGCCTCCGTGAAACGCACTGACGGGACTGCGCTGCCGCCGGGAAACGCACTGACGGGACTGCGCTGCTGCCGGGAAACGCACTGACGGGGCTGCGCTGCCTCCGGGAAACGCACTGACGGGGCTGCGCTGCCTCCGGGAAACGCACTGACGGGGCTGCACTGTCTCCGGGAAACACACTGACGGGGCTGCACTGTCTCCGGGAAACACACTGACGGGGCTGCGCTGCTGCCGGGAAACGCACTGACGGGTCTGCGCTGCCTCCGGGAAACGCACTGACGAGGCTGCGCTGCCTCCGGGAAACGCACTGACGGGGCTGCGCTGCAGCCGGGAAACGCACTGATGGGGCTGCGCTGCTGCCGGGAAACGCACTGACGGGTCTGCGCTGCCTCCGGGAAACGCACTGACGGGGCTGCGCTGCTGCCGGGAAACGCACTGATGGGACTGCGCTGCTGCCGGGAAAAGCACTGACGGGGCTGCGCTGCCACTCGGAAACGCACTGACGGGGCTGCGCTGCTGCCGGGAAACGCACTGACGGGACTGCGCTGCAGCCGGGAAACGCACTGACGGGGCTGCGCTGTTGCCGGGAAACGCACTGACGGGGCTGCGCTGCCGCCCGGAAACGCACTGACGGGGCTGCGCTGCCGCCCGGAAACGCACTGACGGGGCTGCGCTGCCGCTGGGAAGCGCACTGACGGGACTGCGCTGCCTCCGGGAAACGCACTGACGGGGCTGCGCTGCCTCCGGGAAATGCACTGACGGGGCTGCGCTGCTGCCGGGAAACGCACTGACGGGACTGCGCTGCAGCCGGGAAACGCACTGACGGGCTGCGTTGTTGCCGGGAAACGCACTGACGGGGCTGCGCTGCCGCCCGGAAACGCACTGATGGGACTGCGCTGCTGCCGGGAAACGCACTGACGGGGCTGCGTTGCTGCCGGGAAACGCACTGACGGTGCTGCTCTGCTGCCGGGAAACGCACTGACTGGACTGCGCTGCCGCCGGGAAACGCACTGACGGGGCTGCGCTGCCACTCGGAAACGCACTGACGGGGCTGCGCTGCTGCCGGGAAACGCACTGACGGGACTGCGCTGCAGCCGGGAAACGCACTGACGGGGCTGCGTTGTTGCCGGGAAACGCACTGACGGGGCTGCGCTGCCGCCCGGAAACGCACTGACGGGGCTGCGCTGCCGCCCGGAAACGCACTGACGGGGCTGCGCTGCCGCTGGGAAGCGCACTGACGGGACTGCGCTGCCTCCGGGAAACGCACTGACGGGGCTGCGCTGCCTCCGGGAAATGCACTGACGGGGCTGCGCTGCTGCCGGGAAACGCACTGACGGGACTGCGCTGCAGCCGGGAAACGCACTGACGGGGCTGCGTTGTTGCCGGGAAACGCACTGACGGGGCTGCGCTGCCGCCCGGAAACGCACTGATGGGACTGCGCTGCTGCCGGGAAACGCACTGACGGGGCTGCGTTGCTGCCGGGAAACGCACTGACGGGGCTGCTCTGCTGCCGGGAAACGCACTGACTGGACTGCGCTGCCGCCGGGAAACGCACTGACGGGGCTGCGCTGCAGCCGGGAAATGCACTGATGGGACTGCGCTACCGCCCGGAAACACACTGACGGGGCTGCGCTGCTGCCGGGAAACGCACTGACGGGGCTGCGCTGCCGCCCGGAAACGCACTGACGGGGCTGCGCTGCAGCCGGGAAACACACTGACGGGACTGCGCTGCCACCCGGAAACGCACTGACGGGGCTGCGTTGCCGCCGGGAAACGCACTGACGGGGCTGCGCTGCTGCCGGGAAACGCACTGACGGGGCTGCGCTGCAGCCGGGAAACGCACTGAGGGGGGGGGGGTGCGCTGACGGGGGTGCACTGATGGGGGGTCCGCTGACGGGGGTGGGCAAACGGGAGGGTGCGCTGATTGGGGTGGGCTGACGGGGGGGTGCTGATGGGGGGGTGCTGATGGCGGGGTGTGTGCTGACGGGGGGGTGTGTGCTGATGGGGGTCCGCTGAGGGGGGGTGCGGTGAGGGGGGTCCGCTGAGGGGGGGTGCGCTGAGGGGGGTCCGCTGAGGGGGGTGCTCTGACGGGGGGTGCGCTGATGGGGGGTGCGCTGATGGGGGGTGCGCTGATGGGGGGGGTGCTGATGGGGGGGGTGCTGAGGGGGGTGCTGATGGGGGGGTGCGCTGATGGGGGGTGCGCTGATGGGGGGGGTGCTGACGGGGGGGTGCGCTGATGGGGGTGGGCTGAGGGGTGCGTGCACTGATTGGGGGGGGGGGTTGCTGACACTAATGGTAACCGGAACAGCCAGAGAATTGCAGCCAGACTTTCCATTAATATCAGCAACTCCTGAAAACTCTATTGTGTCTCTAATGTAACTGTCAGGTTGCTAACTAACCTGAATTAAACGGCAATCATACCGTCCATCCTGCAGGGAGCCGACAAAATTCACAACCTTTCATTCAGGGCCATTTGAAATCTTCACATTCGCATATAAAAAGCTGCAACCTGCCCACAATATGCCTCCTGCCCTGAAGTAAAAGAAACAGCTGGAGGGATTGGTTTGATTTGTTTTAGCAGGTCCCGGACAATGAAGCTCCCCCTAGGATGTCCCCTGATTCATTCTCCCCCTTTTAAGTGTTCACAGTACCTTCAAGATCAACGGGTCATTCTGGGAATATTAGGCTAGAGATAGATAGAGAAATACAGCACAGAACAGGCCCTTCGGCCCACGATGTTGCGCCGAACTTTTGTCCTAGGTTAATCATAGAATTTTGGACAATTTTTCATGGCCAATCCACCCAACCTGCACATCTTTGGGCTGTGGGAGGAAACCCACGCAGTCACGGGGAGGATGTGCAGACTCCACACAGACAGTGACCCAAGTCGAAATCGAACTTGGGACCCTGGAGCTGTGAAGCAATTGTGCTATCCACAATGCTACCGTGCTGCCCTTAAGAAGTTAACCTACACTCCATTATTCTACCCTAATCCAAGTACCTATCCAATAGCCGCTTGAAGGTCCCTAACTTTTCCGACTCAACTACTACCACAGGCAGTGCATTCCATGCCCCCACTACTCTCTGGGTAAAGAACCTACCTCTGACATCCCCTCTATATCTTCCACCATTTATCTTAAATTTATGTCCCCTTGTAATGGTATGTTCCACCCGGGGAAAAAGTCTCTGACTGTCTACTCTATCTATTCCCCTGATCATCTTATAAACCTCTATCAAGTCGCCCCTCATCCTTCTCCGTTCTAATGAGAAAAGGCCTAGCACCCTCAACCTTTCCTCGTATGACCCTACTCTCCATTCCAGGCAACATCCTGGTAAATCTCCTTTGCACCTTTTCCAAAGCTTCCACATCCTTCCTAAAATGAGATGACCAGAACGGCACACAGTACTCCAAATGTGGCCTGACCAAGGTTTTGTACAGCTGCATCATCACCTCACGGCTCTTAAATTCAATCCCTCTGCTAATGAACGCTAGCACACATTGGGCCTTCTTCACAGCTCTATCCACTTGAGTGGCAACTTCCCGTATCAGCCTCCCCGGACAGGCGCCGGAATGTGGCGACTAGGGGCTTTTCACAGTAACTTCATTGAAGCCTACTCGTGACAATAAGCGATTTTCATTTTTCATTTCATTTCAACTTTCAAAGAACTACGAACATAGACCCCAAGATCTCTCTGCTCCTCCACATTGCCAAGAACCCTACCATTAACCCTGTATTCCGCATTCATATTTGTCCTTCCAAAATGGACAACCTCACACTTGTCAGGGTTAAACTCCATCTGCCACTTCTCAGCCCAGCTCTGCATTCTATCTATGTCTCTTTGAAGCCAACAGCCCTCCTCACTATCCACAACTCCACCAATCTTCGTATCATCTGCAAATTTACTGACCCACCCTTCAACTCCCTCATCCAAGTCGTTAATGAAAATCACAAACAGCAGAGCACCCAGAACTGATCCCTGCGGTATGCCACTGATAACTGGGCTCCAGGCTGAATATTTGCCATCCACCACCACTCTCTGTCTTCTATCGGTTAGCCAGTTTGTTAGCCAACTGGCCAAATTTCCCACTATCCCATGCCTCCTTACTTTCTGCATAAGCCTACCATGGGGAACCTTATCAAATGCCTTACTAAAATCCATGTACACTACATCCACTGCTTTACCTTCATCCACATGCTTGGTCACCTCCTCAAAGAAGTCAATAAGACTTGTAAGGCAAGACCTACCCCTCACAAATCCGTGCTGACTATCCCTAATCAAGCAATGCCTTTCCAGATGCTCAGAAATCCTATCCCTCAGTACCCTTTCCATTACTTTGCCTACCACCGAAGTAAGACTAACTGGTCTGTTATTCCCAGGGTTATCCCTATTCCCTTTTTTGAACAGGGGCACGACATTCGCCACTCTCCAATCCTCTGGTACCACCCCTGTTGACAGCGAGGACGAAAAGATCATTGCCAACGGCTCTGCAATTTCATTTCTTGCTTCCCATAGAATCCTTGGATATATCCCGTCAGGCCCGGGGGACTTGTCTATCCTCAAGTTTTTCAAAACGCGCAACACATCTTCCTTCATGACAAGTATCTCCTCAAGCTTATCAGTCTGCTTCACGCTGTCCTCTCCAACAATATGGCCCCTCTTGTTTGTAAATACTGAAGAAAAATACTTGTTCAAGACCTCTCCTATCTCTTCAGACTCAATACACAATCTCCCGCTACTGTCCTTAATCGGACCTACCCTCGCTCTAGTCATTCTCATATTTCTCACATATGTGTAAAAGGCCTTGGGGTTTTCCTTGATCCTACCCGCCAAAGATTTTTCATGCCCTCTCTTAGCTCTCCTAATCCCTTTCTTCAGTTCCCTCCTGGCTATCTTGTATCCCTCCAGCGCCCTGTCTGAACCTTGTTTCTTCAGCCTTACATAAGTCTCCTTCTTCCTCTTAACAAGACATTCAACCTCTCTTGTCAACCATGGTTCCCTCACTCGACCATCTCTTCCCTGCCTGACAGGGACATACATATCAAAGACACGCAGTACCTGTTCCTTGAACAAGTTCCACATTTCACTTGTGTCCTTCCCTGACAGCCTATGTTCCCAACTTCTGCACTTCAATTCTTGTCTGACAGCATTGTATTTACCCTTCCCCCAATTGTAAACCTTGCCCTGTTGCTCGCACCTATCCCTCTCCATTACTAAAGTGAAAGTCACAGAATTGTGGTCGCTACCTCCAAAATGCTCCCCCACTAACAAATCTATCACCTGCCCTGGTTCATTACCAAGTACTAAATCCAATATGGCCTCCCCTCTGGTCGGACAATCTACATACTGTGTTAGAAAAGCTTCCTGGACACACTGCACAAACACTACCCCATCCAAACTATTTGATCTAAAGAGTTTCCACTCAATGTTTGGGAAGTTGAAGTCGCCCATGACTACTACCCTGTGACTTCTGCACCTTTCCAAAATCTGTTTCCCAATCTGTTCCTCCACATCTCTGCTGCTATTGGGGGGCCTATAGAAAACTCCCAACAAGGTGACTGCTCCTTTCCTATTTCTAACTTCAACCCATATTACCTCAGTAGGCAGATCCCCCTCGAACTGCCTTTCTGCAACTGTTATACTATCTCTAATTAACAATGCCACCCCCCCACCTCTTTTACGATCCTCCCTAATCTTGTTGAAACATCTATAACCAGGGACCTCCAACAACCATTTCTGCCCCTCTTCTATCCAAGTTTCCGTGATGGCCACCACATCGTAGTCCCAAGTACATATCCATGCCTTAAGTTCACCCACTTTATTCCTGATGCTTCTTGCATTAAAGTATACACACTTCAACCCATCTCCTTGCCTGCAAGTACTCTCCTTTGTCATTGTTACCTTTCCCACTGCATCACTACGTGCTTTGGCGTCCTGACTATCGTCTACCTCAGTTGCTGGACTACAGATCCGGTTCCCATTCCCTTGCCAAATTAGTTTAAACCCTCCCGAAGAGTACTAGCAAACCTCCCTCCCAGGATATTGGTGCCCCTCTGGTTCAGATGCAACCCGTCCTGCTTGTACAGGTCCCACCTTCCCCAGAATGCGCTCCAATTATCCAAATACCTGAAGCCCTCCCTCCTACACCATTCCTGCAGCCACGTGTTCAACTGCACTCTCTCCCTATTCCTAGCCTCGCTATCACGTGGCACCGGCAACAAACCAGAGATGACAACTCTGTCTGTCCTGGCCTTTAACTTCCAGCCTAACTCCCTAAACTTGTTTATTACCTCCACACCCTTTTCCCTACCTACATCATTGGTACCAATGTGCACCACGACTTCTGGCTGCTCACCCTCCCCCTTCAGGATCCTGAAGACACGATCAGAGACATCCCTGGCCCTGGCACCCGGGAGGCAACATACCTTTCGGGAGTCTCGCTCGCGACCACAGAATCTCCTATCTATTCCCCTAACCATTGAATCTCCTATTACTATTGCTTTTCTATGCTCCCCCCTTCCCTTCTGATCCCCAGAGCCAGACTCAGTGCCAGAGACCTGGCCGCTGGGGCCTTCCCCCGGTAGGTCATCCCCCCCAACAGCATCCAAAACGGTATACTTGTTTTGAAGGGGAACGGCCACGAGGGATCCCTGCACTGTCTGCCTGTTAGTTTTCTTTCCCCTGACTGTAACCCAGCTACTCTTGTCCAGTACCTTTGGTGTGGCTACCTCCCTGTAACTCTTCTCTATGACCCCCTCTGCCTCCCGGATGATCTGAAGTTCATCCAGCTCCAGCTCCAGTACCTTAACACGGTCTCTGAGGAGCTGGAGTTGGGTGCACTTCCCGCAGGTATAGTCAGCGGGGACACCAGTGGTATCCCTCACCACCCACATCCTACAGGAGGAGCATGCAACTGCCCTAGCCTCCATCCCCTCTTACTTTACAGAATTAGCTGCCCCTTGGACCAACTGGACCTCCGCCCTCCGACTCTACTTCCAGTCAGCTGTACTCTAAACTCCTGGCTCTCTTCACGCTCTTTGATAAATATAGGAAATGAAATGTCAGGAGCACCTTACTCCCTCCTCACCTAACTCCCTCAGTCACCAAACTCTCACTGTAGCACTCAAATGCCACAAGCTCAGCACTCCCTCAGTCACCAAACTCTCACTGTAGCACACAAATGCCACAAGCGCAGCACTCCCTCAGTCACCAAACTCTCACTGTAGCACTCAAATGCCACAAGCTCAGCACTCTAGTGCAGTGTCCCTTGAGTCTCTCTCTCTCCCCTCTTACCTTTCACTTTTGAAATCAAAGTGCCCGCCGCAGTCAGTGTCTCGATAGTATTGAGAAGTGGATATTTAGAGATTACTTGTCGCAGGATTCTCAGAACTTCCCCGAGACACTCGTGAGCCACTGGACGTCTCATCTCCGATTTATCTGCAGAAGAGGAAATAAAAGTCTGACGTTAACAGCGTATAAATCTGATGAAAATTCTGGTGAATCATTGACACATTTTAAAGAGCAAAACAGACATGGGGCGCCGTTTAATTTTTAAAAATCAGAGTCCATTCTGGGCGAGATTAGTGGAGTTGTTCCTGGTGCTTATCGCACCGGCAACGACCCTGATATTTAATGGCACTTTGTTGCTCTTTCGTCCCTGACGGGGAGGCGCCCCGCCGAGGTCACAGTTAGCGTCATTTCCTGCGCTGAGAAACTCCGCTCGCCAAGGCAGGGGTGCCATTTTTAAATAGATTCTTTATTCCAAGCACGTGCTGTTAGGTGAATTGGAAATTCTGAATTCTCCCTCTGTGTACCCGAACAGGCGCCAGAGTGTGGCGACTAGGGGATTGTCACAGTAACTTCATTGCAGTGTTAATGTAAGCCTACTTGTGACAATAATAAAGATTATTATTAAACTGTGTAGCCATCTGGGATAGCCACTTACAACCAGGAACAGGGAAGGTCGCAAAGCATAGTGGGTAAAATGGGCAAGGCGAGATTCAGGCAGACTCAGAGCCTGAATGTATATAGTGAGGAATCCAGACGGTATCGAAACCCCAACCGATTAGCATTTGATGGCCCATCTCCACCAGACAAAGGGCTGGTACTTGAGCGACCGGTACAGTCCCAGACATTTCGGCGCCACTCCCTGTATTAGGGAAGCGTAAACAACAGGGTCAGTGACCGCTTGAGACACGCCCAGCCATCAAGGCACCCGCCCATTTATTGGTTCGATTCGAACAGAATGATCAGGGATCACCCAATCAGTGGGGTCCAAACTGAAGGACCGCCCAAAAGAGCGCGAAAACCCCCAAGTATAAGAAGAGAGTCCACCATGTGTTCGGCCTCTTTTGGACCTGGCGCTCCGGTAACGCCATCTCCAATCGCAGCACCACCAGAGGCAAGTCCAAGTTCAATGCCCGCTACTAGATGGCCGAGCCTAGCTGAGCAGCAGTTACTCCTACAGACCCAATAGATCCAGAATCAAACAACGGCCACTGTTCCTCTGACCTCTGACCTAAGCCGGGTGCCTGAAGTTAAGTACAGGTTGTCATAGTCGATAGGTGTAGTTTAACTAGTAGTGTTTATGTTGCATGATTAATTGTGTGTGTAAATAAAGTACCCTTGACCTTGAACTAACTACTGTTGTTTGGCTCTTTGATCGTTAGCCAGTTGAACCTTGTGGTGGTATCATTGATACTTGGTGACTCTGAGCATTAGAATATTGATATCCAAAGGAAGGAGAGCAACCTCACTGATTGCCATAGTTACAGTCGGTAAAAAGGCAACAACTAGAAAGCCAGTCTACTGATTGGAAAGCAATTATCATGTCAAGAGACTCGCCCTGCTTGACTCTATTTTGCTCCCGGTCTGCTTCACTTCTGATTTTTCTTTGCACTGGAGATTAAATACTATAAAGCTGTTCACAATACTCGAGAGGGTCATCATTACTTTTCGTAACTTTCAGGAACTTTCTTCTGGAAATAATACTATTTATTTATTCGGCATATGTAAAGTCCCTTAGCCAAGCAGTTTCTTCTGTGTTGAGTGCGGATCAGCCTTTGCTAAGTCTGTGAATTGGACATTCTTCCTAATGCAGTTTGCTGTCTCCCACAGGCATAATGGGAGTGTCACTAATGCCCCATCTGTACAAGTTGGCCAAGGTCGTGGCCGGTCTTAAACCCTGTTACGGGTGGAATCCTTTTTCCTTGGAAGGTTGAAACCAGGCAGTTGTTGGGTTGGGTTGGAGACCAGGTACTTGTTTGTCAAGTCCAATGATTCCCATTCATTTGTACAGGTGGAATTTACATTGAAGTGCTGTGTGCGAGGGTTTTTCCAGATCGGAGTCAAATCTTGGGTGGACTGAATAGATCAGCAGGGTGTGGTGGGTGGGGGGACACTGCAAACTTTTTCTATCATTTTGTGGGTTTGCAAATCAGAGGATATGTGGAGGAGTGATTTTTGCCAGGGTAGGGAGCTCAGGGAGTGGTGTTGAATATAGTCTTCAACGTAGCATTCAGCTGTGTGTGTGTGTGTGAGTTTGTGTGTGTGTGCCTGTGTGAGATTGTGTGTATGTGAGGGTGTGTGTATGTGAGGGTGTGTGTGTGTATGAGTGAGTATGCATGTGTGTGTGTGTGCGTGTCTGTGTGAGGGTGTGCGTGCGAGGGTGTGTGAGTGAGTGTGTGTGTGTGTGACGGTGTGTGTGTGTGTTGTGAAGGTGTGTGTGTTGTGAGTGTGTATGAGGGTGTGTGTGTGAGTATGTGTGAGGGTATGTGTGTGAGTTTGTGTGTGAGGGTGTGTGTGTGTGAGGGTGTGTGTGTGTGAGGGTGTGTGTGTGAGTGTGTGTGAGGGTGTGTGTGAAGGTGTGTGTGAGGGTGTGTGAGGGTGTGTTTGTGGGTGTGTGTGTGTGTGTGTTTGTGTGTTTGAGGGCGTGTGTGTTGTGAGTGTGTGTGTGTGTGGGTATGTGTCAGGGTGTGTGTGTGGGTGTGTGTGTGTGAGGGTGTGTGTGTGTGAGGGGGTGTGTGTGTGAGTGTGTGTGCGGGTGTGTGTGAAGGTGTGTGTGAGGGTGTGTTTGTGGGTGTGTGAGTGTGGTGAGGGTGTGTGTGTGCGTGGCGTGTGTTGTGAGTGTGTGTGAGGGTGTGTGTGTATGCTGTGTGTGTGTGTGAGTATGTGTGAGGGTATGTGTGTGAGTTTGTGTGTGAGGGTGTGTGTGTGTGAGTGTAAGGGTGGGAGTGTGTGTGTGTGTGAGGGTGGGTGTGTGAGGGTGTGTGTGAGTCTGTGTGTGTGAGTCTGTGTGTGAGGTGAGGGTGTATGTGTTTGAGGGTGTGTGTGTTGTGAGAGAGTGTGTGTGTGTGTTTGTGAGGGTGTGAGTGTGTGTGTATGTGTTTGTGAGGGTGTGTGTGATGATGCGTTTGTGTGTGTGAGGGTGTGTGTGAGATTGTGTGCGTTTGAGGGTGTGTGTGTGTGAGGGTATGTGTTTGTGTATGTGTATGTGTGAGGGTATGTGTTTGTGTATGTGTGTGGCTGTGTGTATGTGGGTGTGAGGGTGTGCCTGTGTGTGAGGGTGTGTGTGAGGGTGTGTGTGAGTGTATGTGTGAGTGTGTGTGAGTGTATGTGTGTGTGAGGGTGTGTGTGTATGTGTGTATGAGTGAGTGTGTGTGTGTGTGAGTGAGTGTGTGTGTGAGTGTGTGTGTGAGTGAATGCGTGTGTGAGGGTGTGTGCGTGAGTGTGTGTGTGTGTTAGTGTGTGTGTGAGTGAGTGAGTGTGTGAGTGAGTGAGTGTGTGAGTGAGTGTGTGTGTGTTAGTGTGTGTGTGAGTGTGTGAGTGAGTGTGTGAGTGAGTGTGTGTGTGTTAGTGTGTGTGTGAGTGTGTGAGTGAGTGTGTGTGTGTTAGTGTGTGTGTGAGTGAGTGCATGTGTGAGTGAGTGTGTGAGGGTGTGTGTGTGAGTGAGTGTGTGTGTGTTAGTGTGTGTGTGAGTGAGTGTGTGTGTGTGAGTGAGTGAGTGAGTGTGTGAGTGAGTGTGAGTGAGTGTGTGTGTGTTAGTGTGTGTGTGAGTGAGTGTGTGTGTGTGAGTGAGTGAGTGAGTGTGTGAGTGAGTGTGTGTGTGTTAGTGTGTGTGTGAGTGTGTGTGTGAGTGTGTGTGTGTGTATGTAAGGGTGTGTGTGTATGTGTGTATAAGTGGGTGTGAGGGTGTGTGCGTGGGTGACGGTGTGTGTGTATGAGTGAGTGTGTGTGTGTGTGTGTGTGTGTTAGTGTGTGTGTGAGTGAGTGTGTGTGAGTGAGTGTGTGTGTGTTAGTGTGTGTGTGAGTGAGTGTGTGAGTGAGTGTGTGTGTGTGTGTGAGTGTGTGTGTGTTAGTGTGTGTGTGTGTGAGTGAGTGTGTGAGTGAGTGTGTGTGAGTGTATGTAAGGGTGTGTGTGTATGTGTGTATAAGTGGGTGTGAGGGTGTGTGTGTATGAGTGAGTGTGTGTGTGTGTGTGAGTGAGTGTGTGTTAGTGTGTGTGTGTGTGAGTGAGTGTGTGTGAGGGTCTTAACCGAAGAGGGTGCAGTATTCTGCTGCTGAGTCTGAGAATGTGAATGTTGAGGTTGGGAGGGTGGGAGCATCACCCCTCGCTGACGCTGCTGGTTTGGCAATAAAGTTGTTTCTGGACATGACCTTGACTGCAGTTGCTTTTAGATATTCCCGGAAGGTCAGTGCCCTATCTAAAGTCACTGCGAGGTATGTTGGAGTTGGGTGGTGCTTCAATTTGTAGCCATTCATTTGGATAATAACTCTTTATTGGCTTTCGCATTGTATAAAGGTGGAATAAACCTGATACTGTTTTTGCAAGGCTTGGCTTTAGTCACCATGGGTGGACTTGCCTTTACGCGGAGCTTTGAACAACTACCGGGAAACTCAGAGCACTTCACAGATAATTAAATACTTCATTAAAGCGTCATCACTGTTGTAATATAACAGTGCAGGAATATTGCACTTGTAAAGATACAATTCTACAAGTAAGCCATGTCAAAAGCAAGTGGCATTTGCTGAGGTAGCTGCCTGGCTGTGTATCTTTAAACAGGACAAGCTGAAATTTTGACATTTCTGCCTCTTTACACTTTCCAGCTTCCACTGGTGGTACAGCAGCGAGATACTGTTTAAATACCAGAAGGCTTCAAAATGCAGCGTCAGACAAACCACAACTCCAGTAAAACAGGTTAAAACTTGCAACTAGCAGCAAATTTAAACAAAACATGTATTTTCTGCAGAGGTATCATAGAAAAGTGTAAATACCATAAAGACAGGTCAACCGGGTGTGACCCTGGTTAAGATGTCGTGCAGAATTGGCCACTTACATTTCCATTGTTCTCGTCACACATGGGAACATCTTAAAACATCTGACAAAATGAAGGAAAGAGCATGGACTGCAGGCAGAAAAAAAAAGATAGGCAGAAGAATTGTATTGGGGGAGTGGGCAGGGGCACAAAGACACAGTCAATAAAACAGGTTTGGAAAGCAGACAGGGAGATGGAGACACAGGCTCAGATCGTAGCCTGGGCCTGTGTTCAGCACAGCAGGTGGGGAAAGGAGAGGTTCTGGCTGTTCTGAGGCCGGTTTCCCAAATTAAACATTGCAGGGCTCCTACAGGTTTCTTGTCTCTCTGTGGATTTCCTGCCCACAGACTGCTGGAGTGACAGACTGGAGTCTATCGAGTGGGAACCCTGCCTCACAAGGCCAATGCCTTGGAGAGCGGGTAGGTGTCCTGGGACAGGAAGAGCGATCCTGCGAGCCACCAGTTGTGGTCACAGGAAGGGCGTGTGGGTGGTTTACTGGGTAATGTGTTGAACCCGGGGGAAATTTGGTCAATCTCGCCCTTGTTGCCAGGTTACAGGATGGGGGAACTCAGCCAAAAGGAGAATGACTATTAAAACGAAGGCAGTCACTGTTAGCGGCTGGGTCACTGTCCGTGTGGAGTTTGCACATTCTCCCTGTGTCTGCGTGGGTCTCACCCCCAAAACCCAAAGATGTGCAGGGTAGGTGTATTGGCCACACTAAATTACCCTCAGTGTCCAAAGGTTAGGTGGGGTTACTGGGTTACAGGGATGGGGTGGGGTTACTGGGATGGGGTGGGGTTACTGGGTTACAGGGATGGGGTGGGGTTACTGGGTTACTGGGATGGGGTGGGGTTACTGGGTTACAGGGATGGGGTGGGGTTACTGGGTTACAGGGATGGGGTGGGGTTACTGGGATGGGGTGGGGTTACTGGGTTACAGGGATGGGGTGGGGTTACTGGGTTACAGGGGGGTGGGGTTACTGGGTTACAGGGATGGGGTGGGGTTACTGGGTTACAGGGGGGTGGGGTTACTGGGTTACAGGGATGGGGTGGGGTTACTGGGTTACAGGGATGGGGTGGGGTTACTGGGTTACAGGGACGGGGTGGGGTTACTGGGTTACAGGGACGGGGTGGGGTTACTGGGTTACAGGGATGGGGTGGGGTTACTGGGTTACAGGGGGGTGGGGTTACTGGGTTACAGGGATGGGGTGGGGTTACTGGGTTACAGGGGGGTGGGGTTACTGGGTTACAGGGATGGGGTGGGGTTACTGGGTTACAGGGATGGGGTGGGGTTACTGGGTTACAGGGATGGGGTGGGGTTACTGGGTTACAGGGGGGTGGGGTTACTGGGTTACAGGGATGGGGTGGGGTTACTGGGTTACAGGGATGGGGTGGGGTTACTGGGTTACAGGGGGGTGGGGTTACTGGGTTACAGGGATGGGGTGGGGTTACTGGGTTACAGGGATGGGGTGGGGTTACTGGGTTACGGGGTGGGGTTACTGGGTTACAGGGATGGGGTGGGGTTACTGGGTTACAGGGATGGGGTGGGGTTACTGGGTTACAGGGGGGTGGGGTTACTGGGTTACAGGGGGGTGGGGTTACTGGGCTACAGGGGGGTGGGGTTACTGGGTTACTGGGATGGGGTGGGGTTACTGGGTTACAGGGATGGGGTGGGGTTACTGGGTTACAGGGATGGGGTGGGGTTACTGGGTTACAGGGGGGTGGGGTTACTGGGTTACAGGGGGGTGGGGTTACTGGGCTACAGGGGGGTGGGGTTACTGGGTTACTGGGATGGGGTGGGGTTACTGGGTTACAGGGATGGGGTGGGGTTACTGGGTTACAGGGATGGGGTGGGGTTACTGGGTTACAGGGTTACAGGGATGGGGTGGGGTTACTGGGTTACAGGGGGGTGGGGTTACTGGGCTACAGGGATGGGGTGGGGTTACTGGGTTACAGGGACGGGGTGGGGTTACAGGGATGGGGTGGGGTTACTGGGTTACAGGGGGGTGGGGTTACTGGGTTACAGGGATGGGGTGGGGTTACTGGGCTACAGGGATGGGGTGGGGTTACTGGGTTACAGGGATGGGGTGGGGTTACTGGGCTACAGGGATGGGGTGGGGTTACTGGGTTACAGGGACGGGGTGGGGTTACAGGGATGGGGTGGGGTTACTGGGTTACAGGGATGGGGTGGGGTTACTGGGTTACAGGGGGGTGGGGTTACTGGGTTACAGGGATGGGGTGGGGTTACTGGGTTACAGGGATGGGGTGGGGTTACTGGGTTACAGGGATGGGGTGGGGTTACTGGGCTACAGGGATGGGGTGGGGTTACTGGGTTACAGGGATGGGGTGGGGTTACTGGGTTACAGGGGGGTGGGGTTACAGGGACGGGGTGGGGTTACTGGGTTACAGGGATGGGGTGGGGTTACTGGGTTACTGGGATGGGGTGGGGTTACTGGGTTACAGGGATGGGGTGGGGTTACAGGGATGGGGTGGGGTTACTGGGTTACAGGGATGGGGTGGGGTTACAGGGATGGGGTGGGGTTACTGGGTTACAGGGATGGGGTGGGGTTACAGGGATGGGGTGGGGTTACTGGGTTACAGGGATGGGGTGGGGTTACTGGGTTACAGGGGGGTGGGGTTACTGGGTTACAGGGATGGGGTGGGGTTACTGGGATGGGGTGGGGTTACTGGGTTACAGGGGGGTGGGGTTACAGGGATGGGGTGGGGTTACTGGGTTACAGGGATGGGGTGGGGTTACTGGGTTACAGGGGGGTGGGGTTACTGGGTTACAGGGATGGGGTGGGGTTACTGGGTTACAGGGATGGGGTGGGGTTACTGGGTTACAGGGGGGTGGGGTTACTGGGTTACAGGGATGGGGTGGGGTTACTGGGTTACAGGGATGGGGTGGGGTTACAGGGACGGGGTGGGGTTACTGGGATGGGGTGGGGTTACAGGGATGGGGTGGGGTTACAGGGATGGGGTGGGGTTACAGGGATGGGGTGGGGTTACTGGGCTACAGGGATGGGGTGGGGTTACTGGGTTACAGGGATGGGGTGGGGTTACTGGGTTACAGGGATGGGGTGGGGTTACTGGGTTACAGGGATGGGGTGGGGTTACTGGGCTACAGGGATGGGGTGGGGTTACTGGGTTACAGGGATGGGGTGGGGTTACTGGGATGGGGTGGGGTTACTGGGTTACAGGGATGGGGTGGGGTTACTGGGTTACAGGGATGGGGTGGGGTTACTGGGTTACAGGGGGGTGGGGTTACTGGGTTACAGGGGGGTGGGGTTACTGGGTTACAGGGATGGGGTGGAGGTGTGGGCTTCACTAGGGTGCTCTTTCACGGCCAGAATTAATGGATGCGATTTAGCGGCCACGTGTTAATTCCGCGAGAAGCCTGTCGGAATATTTGTGATGTTCGAAATACCTCAGCAGATTTAACAAAGTCTCGCGATAATTCACGATCAGGATCTCACCCTCGCTGGGCATGATCCAGACTTGCAAATTTAAATTAGGCTTATTTTAGGCTCTTTTAAATATGCATTCAAGCACCCTGGCATTCCCTCTGGCACACTGGCACTCCCTCTGGCACTCTGGCACTCCCTCTGGCACCCTGGCACTCCCTCTGGCACTCCCTCTGGAACACTGGCACCCTGGCACTCCCTCTGGCACCCTGGCACTCCCTCTGGCACCCTGGCACTCCCTCTGGCACCCTGGCACTCCCTCTGGCACCCTGGCACTCCCTCTGGCACCCTGGCACTCCCTCGGGCACACTGGCACTCCCTCTGGCACTCCCTCTGGCACACTGGCACTCCCTCTGGCACACTGGCACTCCCTCTGGCACTCTCTCTGGCACACTGGCACTCCCTCTGGTACCCTGGCATTCCTCTGGCACTCCCTCTGGCACCCTGGCACTCCCTCTGGCACCCTGGCAGTGCCACCTGGGTTTGGTGACAGTGGCAGGTTGGTACTGCCAGGGTCGGGCCCAGTTGACCTTACCAGATGGAGGGTGGTGAGGGGATTGTTTCCGGGACCTCCCTGAGGTTGGTGGGAAGAGGGAGCTGCTGAAAAGGGGGGTTGAGGTGGGGGGGGAGGAGAGAGATTGTGGCAGCCAGACAAAATGGCGCCCGATCTGCGAGGAGCCTTTCCGGCTGGTTTGCCTACAGGAAAAGACTCAAGTGCGGCCTTGGAGGAGAAAATTCACCGAGGGCAAAATAACCCAGCAAGTGCCGTTGAATAGCCGGGTGGTTCTTGCCGCTGCAACGCAGGCAAAACTGGGCATCGATTTTCTTTCTTTTGAATTGCGCCGAACACTTCAAGCTTCTTTGGTGCTTTCTGTGGTGACTATAACTCCGTAATTCACACTGTATTTGTATATACATGAGACCATGCATTTGTAAGCGCAGTTGCGTTGCCCGACCATTAGGGGGAATAGCGCTGGGCATGCTTAGGAGTTTGTACAGTGCTCCACCCTTGGCTCCGCCCACGACTCCTCCCCCTGGATTGCTGTATAAATACCAATGCTCAGAGCCAGTCGTTCAGTTCATCGAGAGTTCAACGCGGAACAGGCTGGCTCTGTTGTAAGTAGATTAAAACCATTGATGGTTCCATCACCTTCACACACTTTCTTTCCCCCTTTGGGGAAGAGCAGGGAAAAGTTGGAAGGATGGGTAGGCCGAATGTCCCTCGATTTGAACCTTGTCATGTTTTTCCTGGCCATTAGCTGCTGGAGTGGGATTTGAACCCAGAGTTTCTGGCCCAGAGGGCATCACTTCCACTGGGTCAGCAGGTTAGCACGCCTGCTTGTACCAAGGCGGCATGCTGGCACAGTGGTTAGCACTGCTGCCTCTCAGCACCGAGGTCCCAGGTTCAATCCCGGTTCTGGGTCACTGTCCATGTGGAGTTTGCACATTCTCCCCGTGTTTGCGTGGGTTTCGCCCCCACAACCCAAAGATGTGCAGAGTAGGTGAATTGACCATGCTAAATTGCCCCTTAATTGGAAAAAATTAATTGGGTTACTCTAAATTTATTTCCAAAAAAGAAGCCAGAATGAAAGAGGAGCCCGGCAATCTGGGAAGTTTGTGGGGCTGGGGGAGATTAGAGAGATGGTGAGGGGCGAGGCCATTGAAGGATTTGAAGACAAGGATGAGAATTTTAAAAATAACACATTACTTGACCGGCAGCCAAAGTATGGAAGTGGGCACCGAGTAGACGGGGTAACGGGATTTGGACCAAGTTAAGACACAGGCAGCAGAGATTTGGGTAGTCTCGAATTTATGGGGGGTAAAATGTGCCACACCAGCAGGAATGTGGTGGAACAGTCAAGTCCAGAGAAATGAAGGAATAAATGATGATTTCAGGTGCGGCAGGTGAGCCGAGACGGGGTAATGAAGTCAGGTGATGTGGTGGACATGGTCTTGGCGAGGTGGTTGGTAGATTATCTTGGGGTCAAGATGTGACATCAAAGGGCAGCACGGTGGCACAGTGGTTAGCACTGCTGCCTCACAGTGCCGAGGACCCAGGTTCGATCCCGGCTCTGGGTCACTGTCTGTGTGGAGTTTGCACATTCTCCCCGTGTCTGCGTGGGTTTCGCCCCCACAAACCAAAGATGTGCCGGGTAGGTGGGTCGGCCACGCTAAATTGCCCCTTAATTGGAAAAAATGAATTGGGTAATCTAAATTTATAATTTAAAAAAAGGATGCAAAACAGACGGACTTAACCCAGACTGTTACCAGGAAGAGGGACATACCTTGCAGCAAGACTCCTTATACACCAGCTGCTTTTGTATCAATCTGTCACTTAAAATAAAGTCAATATCCATTCACTGGTTCCTGGTGCCTGCCGACTGTCTACGATTAGCAGACATATTTCGAGTGGACACAAACGAGCTAACGGCCCCTATAACTACTCTTCCATTGTTCTTCTAATGAGGATTCTGGAAGCCTGGCACTTGGGAAGCTGGTGTGAACGGCAGTTTTACCTGGATCTGTCAATCTGCCTCGGGGATACAGAAAACAGTTGACAACACAGAGACAGGGAGCTGATTTACAACATGTCAGTTCCAAATTAAATGAGTGACATCAAAGCTTTTTTCTGCAGTGACCTGATTTGCATTTCAATCCAAACTATCGAATAAAGAGACAATTTTCCACAAATTCTTCCAGAAGCCACATCCCATTCAAGGCCAGACCTCATCCCAAATTGCCCTTGACAAAGTGAAGGGAGCCACCTTCCTGAACCACTATTTTGGCATTTAGCGGATATGGAATTAGATTAGACCAGATGGGGTGAGGGCGGCAGATTCCGGAAGGGAATCAGTGAATCAATGGGCTTTTTGCCACAATTTGATGGTTTCATGGTCACCACTGAGACTCGAGGGTGGGATTTCCCATCACCGTCACCCCCTCTCTCTTCCCCCACTCCTGTCCTGCCCCACCCCTCCCTCCCGTCCCCTCCCCACCCCTCCCCTCCCGTCCCCTCCCCACCCCTCCCTCCCGTCCCCTCCCCACCCCTCCCTCCCGTCTCGCCCCACCCCTCCCTCCCGTCCCCTCCCCCTGGGGCATATTTTCTGGAGCCGAGTTGGCACACTGTTGGCCGATGGTGTGGACCTTGCGATCCCGCCAATGTCTGTGGGATTTTGTGTGACCCACACCCTCTGCCACCAGGAAACACACCGTGAGGTCTCCATCAGCACCACCTTCCTGTCTCACCGGCCGGAGGGCCAGGAAACACACCGTGAGGTCTCCATCAACTTCACACGGACAGTGACCCAGTGCCGGGATCGAACCTGGGACCTCAGCGCCGTGAGGCAGCAGTGCTAACCACTGTGCCACCATGCTGCCCTCCTCACAACAGATTCAATCGAGAAGTCGTCAGGCATTTGCCACAACAGCCTCACAGTCAGAAACAGCTACTGCAAGCAATAAATAACTGACAATAGCGGCCGTTAACAAATAATGCAATTGTAAGGGCTCGCACAGGTGACATTTTAAAAACTCCTGTTGCTTTTTCCCCATGATAGTAAATATTTTGCAATTACTGCTTGTGATATATTAGCAGGCGGATCCTTAATATGTTAATGTAATATTCCCTGCCTTTGTAATCTCACAGGCTGAAGTTTCGGATGAAAGTTACACCTGTTGGATGTGCCCCACAGGGCGGTTGGCCCAGTCACACATTCTCCATTCAGCTGATCACAGAAGGGTCACAGGGTTAAGGGTCGCAGGGTTAAGGGTCGCAGGGTGGTGTCCCCTTCACGGACTGAAATAACTTTGCAGAAGGATGGGTTTTGCATCCTGGCCTGAGTATGGGGATATCTTACCCTCTCTGCTTCATTGTCAATGGGGCATTACTGACACTGCCGTTCTGACAGATACAAAGCGATTCCGGCTTCATACCATTTTAAAACAAAATGCTGAAGCTGCCCTTATCTCCTGATAACAAATATAACTTTCCCCTGAGACAATGTTACGATGCATGGCTATTCCAACACGGATATAAACACAAACTACATTACACCCACTCTGCTGTTTAGAATCATTCCCATTTAAAGCACATTATAATTTTTAAGCTATCTGTAAAAGCAGGCACTGGTTATTTTTAGGGGAGATGGGCCAGAAATTGGTTCAAGCCACTGAAATTTTGATTACTAACTGTAGTTTTAAACGACTATTGCTCCATTAGGAACATGGGAAAGATGTGCGACAGAGTTTCGGGCTGTTTAAAGACACGACAGAATAAAGAGTGAAAGTATTACATGAAGTTGCTGAGCAAATCAGGTGGGCAGGATTCTCCCATCCCGCACGGCAGAGTGTCCACGCCGTCGTAAACGGTGTCGCGTTTTACGATGGCGTGAACGGGCCGCTGCCAGGAGTAATTCCGGCCCCTGCTGGGGGCCAGCAGGGCGCTGGAGCGGTTCGTGCCTCTCCAGCTGCTGATCCCGTCGCGAACTGTGCACCGCGGGATCCGCGTATGCGCAGTGGCACCAGCGCCAATACACACATGTGCAGTGGAGCCGGCGCCAACGCGTGTATGCGCTGTGGCCTCCTTCAACGCGCCGGCCCTGAAGCAACATGGCGCAGGAGTACATGGGCCGGCGTGTAGAAAAAAAGGCCGGGGGACAGAGAGTCCGGCCCGCCGATCGGAGGCCCCCCCCAAGGGGTCGGAGCCCCCCTCCCCCCCTTATAGGTCGCCACCCGATCCTTGCACGCAGAGTTCCCGCCAGTTGCGAGCAGGTGTGGACAGCGCCGGTGGGCATCAGCGTTGTAACTGCGGCCGCACGACCCATCCCGGGCCGAGAATCGGCAGACCAGCTGTATAGAGCGGCCCGCGACCAGCACCACGCCAAACATTTTTTTCATAAATTTAGACTACCCAATTAATTTTTACTAAGTAAGGGGCAATTTAGCGGGGCCAATCCACCTACCCTGCACATCTTTGGGTTGTGGGGGCGAAACCCACGCAGACACGGAGAGAATGTGCAAACTCCACACGGACAGTGACCCAGAGCCGGGATCGAACCTGGGACCTCGGCGCCGTCAGGCAGCAATGCTAACCACTGTGCCACCGTGCTGCCCCGCCACGCCAAACATGCCGGCACCAATGATGCCGATGCATGCGGTGTCAGGGCGACATGGCCCAGTCGCGGGGATTCTCCGGCCCGGACTGAGAGAATCACACCCAGGACATTCCCGATCACAGATCAATCATTTCCTAGAAATGTGAGCAGTGACAGATGGACGACATCACTGTCCACTTGGCATAGAAACTATTGGAACAGATTCCAAATGATTTCTGCTGGCTGTACCTCCCTCTCTGGCCTAGCCCCAAAATATGTTCTACCTCATGATATTTACAATCGAAAATCACAAGAGTGGAATAAATGCAGGATAAAGAGAAGTTGATACAGGCTTGAGTTGGGATTTAGGCCAAGAACCTGGAATGGAATACTACAATGCACACATTTGGATCCTGTGCAATGTGCCAATCAGAGCATACAATATATGCAGATTTATTTCCATTAATGTCATAGAATAATAGAATCTTTACAGTACAGAAAGAGGCCATTCAGCCCATCGAATCTGCACCCACCCTTCAAAAGAGCACCCTGCCAAGGACCACGCTCCCGGCCCCGCCCTATCCCCGTTACACCATCTAATCTTTGGACACTGAGGGGCAATTTAGCACGGCCAATCCACCTAACCTGCACCTAATGCTGGACTGTGGGAGGAAACCGGAGCACCCGGGGGGAACACACGCAGACACAGGGAGAACGTAGCGACAGTCACCCGAGGTTGGAATTGAACCTGGGTCCCTGCCGCTGTGAGGCAGCAGTGGTAACCACTGTGCTGCAGCGTCTGACCTACAGGCAAACGCCATCTTAAAACTTTTAGGCCATGCTTGGGAAACAAAAAAAAAGAAAGAAAATGACACAGTAAGCAGATCATTCTGTGAGCTTCCAAATTCATACATAAAACAGTGATGGTTCTTATAATATCTGTATTCTCTAAAAGAATACAAACTAAGATGGAGGTGGTGGGCTAACTGATTGCAATGTTGGACGAGGTAGTCATGGTGTTGGGAATGGTTCAAATGGAGATGACTGAGGCCAGGATAAGTGGGTGGAGCTTCAAAGTGAGTTGGTATTAGTTAGGATAATTGCAGCGATAGACACTGGAAACAGTGGGTGACAGGGAGCGGAATATCAATGGAAGGGTGCAGGCAGGAAATGAAACCACTGGGTCAGGAGGCTATAAGGCATGAAACCTGATTGAATGAGATCGTGAGGACCAAGCAGACACCCCCCACCCCCCCCGCCCCCTCACATCAAAGTTACGTCAACGTGGGGTGGATCAGTGAGTCCCGGGAAAAAACATTGCTCTAGGCATTATTCCAAACTGTTATTTAAACGTAGTTACACTGATCGGTTTTTGCTCAATTTAACGCAATTATCTTCTACTTATGTGAGGTGTATCCCAGAGCCGGTAATCCATTTGTCATTCCCAGTTCAATCACCCATTCAGGATGAACTAAATGGGGCGGGTATCCAGCGCAATCGCTGTAATTCTCACTGGGTGGGGAGAGCTCCTGCAAAAATAATAGCAAATGGCGCTTCCGAGGTAATCCGTCTTGAAAACTTTCTTTTAAATAATTATATTCAATGTTGAGTCGGTGAGTCCTGAAGTAATACAGCTGCTTCCGGGCACCAAACCAGTGATGAGATTGAAGTGTTTGTGGAGTTGCTGTTGTATGGCAGTGTATTTCACAGCTGATGACATCTACTTGCTCTGTTGCTGCGCGCAGACACACACAGGTGGCTCTGGCTCCACATATGTCTGTCCTTGTGCGATATGAACATGAAGTAAATTGACCAAGATTTACAAAGGCTCCCTTAACCAGGCCTGTGCCCTCCAGGAACCCTGGGTATTCTGATTGTGGTGGGTTATTTCAGCTCTGTAGTGGGATTTTCTGCCCCCCCCCCCCCCCCCCCCAGTGGTGGATCCAACCCACCAATGGCTGGCAGCAGGATCTCCCTGCCTTGTTGATGTCGACAGGGTTTTGCGTACCCCACACCCTCTGCCGTTGGGGAACGTGCCGTGGGGGAGGGGGAGGGGGGGGGGGTGCAATCGGTGGGACGGAGGATCCTGTCGGTGTGAAGGGCCGGAGAATTGTGACCCGAGTCATTGACAAAGTTAGCACAGATGCAGAACAAAAGCAGTTTATATTGGAGTTGTTTGACCTCGCCCAGGTTCCCATTTAATGTCCACAATCATCACCTCAACTCAAGGGACAATCGAGAACAGCCAAGACCACCGACTGATTACCCCTCCCTAACCCTGAGGTGATGTGGCTAATGTGCTTCCTACAGCTACCCAACTGCCTTCAGCCCATTCAGCACTGAAATATTCCAGCTATTTCCTCGTCAAACATTTCATCAAATCGCAAAGCACCACCCAAAGGTCTGTGAACCTTTCCTTTTATGTACAAACCAATTTCTCCCCCCCTCAAACTGGCCTGGAGTGTTTCTTTTTAAAGTTAAATTTGATTCCTTTAGGGCGGAGATTAATCCGACACAAACTAGTTGTAACGATGTTGCTAAAATGTATTTCAGAGCAAAGCTTCAACATTAACTTAAAGTGAAATTACTAATCTTTCTCCAAGATCTTTTGGCTATTGATCCCACTTCTAGAGACACATTTCCACGAATAAAAGATGTTTAGGCAGCACGGCGGCGCAGTGGGTTAGCCCTGCTGCCTCACGGCGCTGAGGTCCCAGGTTCGATCCCGGCTCTGGGTCACTGTCTGTGTGGAGTTTGCACATCCTCCCTGTGTTTGCGTGGGTTTCGCCCCCACAACCCAAAAATGTGCAGAGTAGGTGGATTGGCCGCGCTAAATTACCCCTTAATTGGAAAAAATGAATTGGGTACTCTAAATTTATTTTTATAAATAAAAGACGTTTAAATAACAAGTTGCATTTTGTAACACTTTAAACAACTGAGTAACACAACACAACTGAGTGTAGCACAACACTGAGAGGAATCTCACACGGGGGGGGGGGTACATCAAATAAAGATGTGCGTTTATATAGTGCCTTTCACAGACTCCGAACATCCCACAATGCTTTACAATGGAGTCTGTGTTTTGAATTCACGGCATAATCTATTGGTCACATTATGCCCAAAAGGCAGCACGACACAGCAGGTAGATTGCAGGAGATCCTTCTTCCAGGATCTACCTGGCTCGCCAAGTTTCCCGAGATCTAACCCAATCTCACCAGATGCGAACCCCGCCCACTGTGGGCGGATCACTTTTTAGCAAGTCTGCGTGTTAGAGCGAGGCAGCTGGCCTCACTCTAACACTCATTCCCTCGATCTAACCAAAGCATTGGGATCTAAACCCTTCGCGTTGGCAAGCGCCGTTCAATGCTCGTCTCCACAGCGAGGACAAGACAGAACGGAACTCGTGGGAGACTCCCAGGAAATCGGAGGCCCCCAGGCGCTTCTGGGCAAGGTGATACCCTGGCACTGGGCAAGGTGATACTCTGGCACTGGGCAGGGTGATACCCTGGCACTGGGCAGGGTGATACCCTGGCACTGGGCAGGGTGATGCACTGGGCAGGGTGATACCCTGACCAGAGGCAAGGTGATACCCTGGCACTGGGCAGGGTGATACCCTGGCACTGGGCAGGGTGATACCCTGGCCCTGTTGGTGCCACCTGCTCCTATTCAGCAAGATTGGGCCAATGGTCACTGTTGTAATGTAGGAACTGTGGCAGCCAATTTGTGCACAGCAAGCTCCCACAAACAGCAATGCAATAAATGACGTCCCCCTCCCCAACCCGCCCCCACATCATGTTGGTCAGAAGAGGTCCCCTACATTTCCTCAAATAGTGACACCGATATTAAACACCCGCTTGGAATAGCAGATGGGGTTCGGTAGTGCAGCATTTCCTCAGTCAGGCACGGGAATGTCAGCCTGCACCGTGTGCTCCAGCCTGCATCGTGTGCTCCAGCCTGCATCGTGTGCTCCAGCCTGCACCGCGTGCTCCAGCCTGCACCGCGTGCTCCAGGCTGCGCCGCGTACTCCAGCCTGCACCGTGTGCTCCAGCCTGCACCGCGTGCTCCAGCCTGCACCGTGTGCTCCAGCCTGCACCGTGTGTTCCAGCCTGCACCGCGTGCTCCAGCCTGCACCGCGTGCTCCAGCCTGCACCGCGTGCTCCAGCCTGCACCGCGTGCTCCAGCCTGCACCGTGTGCTCCAGCCTGCACCGCGTGCTCCAGCCTGCACCGCGTGCTCCAGCCTGCACCGCGTGCTGCAGCCTGCACCGCGTGCTCCAGCCTGCACCGCGTGCTCCAGCCTGCACCGCGTGCTCCAGCCTGCACCGCGTGCTCCAGCCTGCACCGCGTGCTCCAGCCTGCACCGCGTGCTCCAGGCTGCACCGCGTGCTCCAGCCTGCACCGCGTGCTCCAGGCTGCACCGCGTGCTCCAGCCTGCACCGCGTGCTCCAGCCTGCACCGCGTGCTCCAGCCTGCACCGCGTGCTCCAGCCTGCACCGCGTGCTCCAGCCTGCACCGCGTGCTCCAGCCTGCACCGCGTGCTCCAGCCTGCACCGCGTGCTCCAGCCTGCACCGCGTGCTCCAGCCTGCACCGCGTGCTCCAGCCTGCACCGCGTGCTCCAGCCTGCACCGCGTGCTCCAGTCCCCATTACCTTGCGATCAAGTAATAATGGGCAGCATCAGCTAGCCGCGTGTTTCTCAGCCGCGGCCGTTCGCTGCCGGCGGGATTCTCTCTTCCTGCCGCTTGTCAATGGCATTTCCCATTGTGACTGCCCACGCCGCTGGGAACCCCGTGAACGGGGCTGTACAGCCGGCGGGAAAAGTGAAGCATAACGGCCGGAGAATTCTGGCCAATATCTTTGCACACAAAAGGCAACAACCTGAATCTAATCTCAGTAACTCCAATAAACAGCAAGACATGGAGGTTAGATACAATTCACATTGGACAATCTCAGGTACTTTGCTCATTTGCTTTCTATTTTCTCAAGAAATGCATCTCAACCAATGACACACAGACAGGTACTATTTATTTTTTTTTAAATTTAGAGTACCCAATTATATACATATTTTTTTCCAATTAAGGAGGAGTTTAGCGAGGCCAATCCACCTAGACTGTACATCTTTGGTTTGTGAGGGTGAAACCCACGCAGACACGGGGAGAATGTGCAAACTCCACACGGACAGTGACCCAGGGCTGGGATCAAACCTGGGACCTCGGTGCCGTGAGGCAGCAATGCTAACCACTGCGTCACCGTGCCCACCACACAGACATATACATAAGTACATACATAAATACGCATACATAGAGAAATATATCTGCATGCTCACACGCCAGGACACACACAGGTACACATGGAAACTTTTTTAACCCTTTACTGAAGACACTTCTGCATCTATTTAAAAAAAATAAATTTTAGAGTACCCAATTCAATTTTTCCAATTAAGGAGCAAGTTAGTGTGGCCAATACATCTACCCTGCACATCTTTGGGTTGTGGGGGTGAGACCCACGCAGACACGGGGAGAATGTGCAAACTCCACACGGACAGTGACCCAGGGCTGGGATCAAACCTGGGACCTCGGTGCTGTGAGGCAGCAGGGCTAACCCACTGCGCCACCGTGCTGTCTCACTTCTGCATCTATATGTACTCCGAGAATACAAACAACTGAGCTGTGTTCAGCTCTTTCTTTTGAGTCCTTATCAACAGCTATTTACATTGAAACATGCTTGCTGATTTTAAACAGAAACAAAACAAGTACAATTTTCAAATTTGAAAGGGTAGATCGATGTTAACTAATAACATTAAAATGAACCATACAGGTGGACTGACAGTCCAATGTTACTGCCCTTCAGAGAATTCCTCCTGTCAGAATTTCAAACCTTCTGCAGAGTGACCAGTTACAGGAGTTTTGAAGTCTGCGCTGTGAGACCTGTCTGCAAGAAATGTAACCATCAAACCTTACCCAGCACATCATGGAGCTGACAAGACTCTTTCGTTCCCTCCAGATCACTCAGTAACAAATTCATCGCATCACACAAGCACATCTTTGTTTAACTGCTTCTGTACAATGTGTACAGTAATTGAAATCAATGGCAGTGATATAGCCAACCTGGGAGCAAATGCCTTCAGAGGACTGAACTCTCCAGCCTTTGTTCAATTTTCACTGGAACAGTTGAGGAGAGGTCAAGCTTTGCAATGTCGGGCCTTGCCTGGGGCTGTATGCACACTGCAGGATAACATGTGGTGAATAATGAGGGCAGGAAGAAGATAAAAAACTCCTGACTCTGAAGGAATCACCTCATTAAAATGCAGCAGGGAGACAGTAAGGTAACTAGTGCACAATCAGTAACTGCTGACTGACTTTTACATTTTATTTTATCCCCATCCTTAAAGATACAAAGTCAATGTGCAGAGTGGACAGGGCAAACCCTTAATCCATCTCATTGCTTTCTCTAAAAACCAATTCAAATTCAAATTGAATCCAATTCCTGGTCCCCAGAAGGGAGACACACAAGATCCAAGCTGACAGGAAAAGACCTTGCACCTCATCCTGGGCCCGATCTGATGCTTGATCTCGGCCAAAAGGTCAGGAAGCTGTGACTGATGGGGCACCATCTGATCAAACTGATCAACTCAGAAAGCAAGGACTTGCATTTATATAGTGCCTTTCCTGACCACCAGGCATCCCAAAGCACTTTACAGTCAATTAAGTATTTCTTTCACGGTTGTCACTGTCGTAAGGTACAAAAATGGCAGATTTATGGATTTACACTGTTTTAAACCACAGTTCCTGATATGCAGGCCATTCACGCAGACACTGCTAATACAGTTATCAATGTTTTTTAAAATTTAGAGTGCCCAATTCAATTTTTCCAATTAAGGGGCAATTTAGCATGGCCAATCCAGCTACCCTGCACATCTTTGGGTTATGGGGGTGAAACCCACGCAGACACGGGGAGAATGTGCAAACTCCACACGGACGGTGACCCAGGGCCAGGAATCGAACCTGGGACCTTGGCGCCATGAGGCAGCAGTGCTAACCACTGCGCCACCGTGCTGCCCTTACACGGTTCTAAATTTGTCAGATGCAGTACGATATTTTTTAGCACAGTTCTCTTAGATACCAACTCCAGTGAATGCAAGTAATTTGGAGTGAAAACTGATTTGGGCAGCAGTTAATGGAGAATGAGGGGCAGAATCCTCCGACCCATTGCTGGGTCAGAGAATCGCCGGCAGGCAGAGCGGAGAATCGTCGCCACTGTGGCCGGCGCGGAGCCGGTCGGGGTATGCGCCGATTCTCCGGCCCGGATGGGCCGAGAGGCCGTCATCAAAACGCCGAGTCCCGCCGGCGCGGTTCTAATATCCTCTGGGACGGCAGGAACTCGGCGTTGAAGGGTCGGGGGGGGGCGACCCGTGGGGGGTGAGGGGGGTCCGACCCCGGGGGGCCTCAGTAGTGGCCTGGCCCATGATCGGGGCCCAACGATTGGTGGGCTGGCCTCTCTGTCGGGGGGGGGCCCTCCTTTCCTCCGGGCCGGCTCCTGTAGCCCTGCGCCATTTGGGGTTGGGGCCGGTGAGGGGAAGAAGGCCACTGCGCATGAGCTAGCTGGCACCGGACCCAACTGCGCATGCGCTAGCTGGCACCGGACCCAACTGCGCATGAGCTAGCTGGCACCGGACCCAACTGCGCATGCGCTAGCTGGCACCGGCCCAACTGCGCATGCGCTAGCTGGCACCGGACCCAACTGCGCATGAGCTAGCTGGCACCGGACCCAATTGCGCATGTGCTAGCTGGCACCGGACCCAACTGCGCATGAGCTAGCTGGCACCGGACCCAACTGCGCATGAGCTAGCTGGCACCGGACCCAACTGCGCATGAGCTAGCTGGCACCGGACCCAACTGCGCATGCGCTAGCTGGCACCGGACCCAACTGCGCATGCGCGGACCCCGTTCTCATTCTCTCGAATATAAAAGATTAAAGGGTGATCTAGTTGAGGAATTGAAGATGGTTAAAGAATCTAACTTGATTGGATTTGAAACTATTCCCTCTGGTGGAGGATTCCAAAATGAGCAGTTGGCGGGGGGGGGGGGGGGGGGGGGGGGGGACATCACCTTACAATTAGCAATAGGCCAGTCACGCTGTCACAGGGAACTTGTGGAAAACGGTAAATCCCACCCTGGAAATGTTTTTGGGGTCAGGTCAATTGAAACTATTGACACAGAAATTTTTTTTTTTTTTTTTTAAATTTAGATTACCCAATTATTTTTTCCAATTAAGGGGCAATTTAGTGTGGCCAATCCACCTACTCTGCACATTTTTGGGTTGTGGGGGTGAAACCCACGCAGACACGGGGAGAATGTGCAAACTCCACACGGACAGTGTATTGACACAGAAATGATGAGGCAACTGTATTAAGGATATGGAACCCAGCCAGGTGGATAGTATTTAAATACAGATTGGCCATGATGGCTAGAACCAGGACTGAGGGGCTGAAGGGCCTACTCCTGGCCCTATATATTCCTGTGACATCTCCTGCAACTGCCTAGGCTCAGATCAACTGAATCAGCAGGTGTCAAACCTGGAGCCTTCTTGTCAGGCCAGCTTCTGAATGGGTAAATTTAGTTAGCTACCCTAGAGGAGGTCAAGTGTCAGGTTTCTAATTCCACAGGATGCACAGGGGACTAAGCAACGCACACAGCGCCTGCTGTGAATCTGCCTGCTGTCACCTGCACTTCAAAGTTCGCAGTACAAAGGACCAGCCGAGCCAGTGTGACATTCTAATGCAACCAATCCGGTGCAAACTGTTAATATTGAGGATTCGATCTTGGAAAGCAGAATTGGGCAGGAGCTGAAACATGTTCGGCCTCAACAAAGGGCACTGAATAAAGCTCAGTTAGACGCCAGCACTTCCCCATCACAATTAAACCTAGGCGCATGCCAACCTGCACTTCAGTGTCTGGGCCGAGGTAAGTGGGTACATCCCAATGGGCAGTCAGTGTACATCTCACATCGGGTATTTCCATAGATTTCTCAATTGTTGTTTTTTTGCAGGAGATTGTCAAACAGAACAACAACGTTCTAAATAAGTGAGACACTCAGGTGAGCAACAAAGCTTTTTCACACAACTCTCAATGGTACGAAAGTTCTATGAACTTTGCTACGTGCTTTCTCCTTTTGTCTTTGATTTTGAACAATCCAGAAGATTCCTTTGTAGTTGTGTTAATATTTGTGTGTTGTGAGAAAGCTCTTCAAATTCTGAGTCAGATTTTGTCTTGAGTTATCCCTCAGAGTGCGGCTCTGGCCAATATGTACATAAACCTCTGGCCCAGTTTGCGTTGACAAAGTTGTTGATTTGCGAAGTGATGTTGGTGGTGCTGAGAGTGTAATTAAATTGCCGTGTAAACTGCAGCTTAAAATCAGGGCACTGTCTGCGTAGCTCGTGGAAAGGATACATTTCTGTACTCCCAGATTGTCTCCTGTGACAACGGTTATTACTGAGCTCACCTCAGCTCAAAACTGGCAGTGTCACACTTGGTTCTGGGTTACTAATTTACACGGTAGAATTGTGGCAAATGAACTATGACCACAGGGACACATTGTACAAGTCTAGATAAAACAACCCCAATATTGTCCTCATTCTTTGTGCACAGCTGCATCAAGCTGTGTGTAAACCCTCGCCACATAAACACCTGTCTCTGTGTTCTATCCCCGGAGTTGCAAAGGGTGGTAGAGACAGAGACCATCGCAACATTCAGGAAGTATTTAGACGTGCACTTGCGCTGCCGCGGCATGTCGGTTTTTTCTCAGGGTGGGGTTTTCTGGCCCCGCCCACTGCCAAGATCGTCTAGTCCTGCCTAGTCTAGTCTAGTCCCGCCGAAAGTCAATGGACTTTCAGTTGGGCCACTGGGTGGATTCTGTCACAATGGTGAAGGAAAATTCCAGCCTCAGATTGTGGCTGCTTTGGAAGCCAGAGTGAGTTCATGTAAATAGTAGGAAAACTCCATGATAGAAAATCCTGAAATAAAGATTTTGATCTGCATGTATCAGGAAGGTTTAAAATCTAGGACATTATTGGTGAGGGAACTAATTCTTACAAAACTTGGAGCTCCTAGATTCAATCCAGAATCTATGTTGAGTTAGCTGATCTTAGCGGGAGTGGTGATAAAGATATTAATGTTCAACCTCAACTCACTACGTTGAGAAGAGGAAGATACTCAGTCGGGGTTCAGCTCCTGACTGCAATCGAGGGGCTCCCGCTGGAAAGTGTGTTCATTGGGTTAATCCAGGATTCAGCCTTCAAGTCAACTGGCCGTCCAATGCTTTGTGTAGGAGCTCATGTACGAGGTATGGCCACAGTGTGATGTACCAAAGGCAAGCTGGTATCCATGGACCCTTACAGGAGTCAGCAACTTCAAGAGAGGTGGATGGTAAAAGAAAATTAATACAAAGTACTTGAACTTTTAAACTTGTGCCTTAATGAAGGAGTTCAGAGAATAATTAAAACTGCAGTTTATGTGCATAAATGGTATGGTTTTTATTAGACTGTGTAAGCTTCTGTCAATATTTGTTCATCCTATTGGCATGTAATATCCAACTTTTTCTAGACAAACTCATTATCTATCACTCGGTTGGAAATCTGGCCTGATTCTTATATAAACACACACTTGGCATGTCAGGCCCACGACAGAACAGCGTTTAAATTGGATTCAGGCAGGATGCTGAGAAATGTAGGTGTTCAATTTAGAGGAATGACATGCGTAGGAAGAACTTTGGATGTCACATGTGCTACGCATCAGGAGATTTTGCAACATCATTTGCACCGTGGTGTTGAAGAGGCAAGGCCCGAGGCCTCCTGCCACCTGGGGACTCCTCCTGAATGCAGCCATGGAGAACGGATGGTGCTCTGCGGAACATTCCGATCGTCACCTTCTGTTGCTTGGAGCGAAATGTTTGGTGCCTGGAGGACCATCTTACACTGGACAGGTTAACTGATATGAAACAATGGTGTAAAAGGAAGGCCTTAAGGCAAAAGCAGCCAGCTTCCTGATCCTGACTGTGGATATCTTTACTATAATTTTCATACCATACCATCCAGCAACACTCAGCTGTCTCACGCTGTTTTAAAGGGCGACACAGGTTGCCAAATATTGATTGGAACCTCTGTAGGTCGAACAGTTTGGATGGGGCAGTTTTTGTACAGTGTGTGCAGGAGGGTTTCCTGACACAATATGTGGATAGGCCGACAAGAGGGGGGGCCACATTGGATTTGGTACTGGGTAATGAACCGGGCCAAGTGTTAGATTTGTTTGTGGGAGAGCACTTTGGAGATAGTGATCACAATTCGGTGTTTTTCACTATTGCAATGGAGAGGGATAGGGCCATACGGCAGGGCAAGGTTTATAATTGGGGGAGGGGTAATTATGATGCGATTAGGCAAGAATTAGGGAGCATAAGATGGGAACAGAAACTGTCAGGGAAAGGCACAAATGAAAAGTGGAGCTTTTTCAAGGAACAAATACGGCGTGTCCTTGATAGGTATGTCCCCGTCAGGCAGGGAGGAAATGGCCATGTGATGGAACCATGGTTCACAAAAGAGGTTGAATGTCTTGTCAAGAGTAAAAAGGAAGCGTACGTAAGGATGAGAAAACAAGGTTCAGTTGGGTCTCTTGAGGGTTACAAGGTCGCAAGGAATGAGCTAAAAAAAAGGGCTTTAGAGAGCTAGGAGGGGGCATGAGAAGTCCTTGGCGGGTTGGATCAAGGAAAACTCCAAGGCTTTTTACTCTTATGTGAGAAATAAAAGAATGACAAGGGTGAGGGTAGGGCCGGTCAAGGACAGTAGTGGGAACTTGTGCATGGATTCAGAAGAAATAGGAGGGGCGTTGAATGAATACTTTTCTTCAGTGTTCACCAAGGAGAGGGGCCATGTTTTTGAGGATGAGAGTGTGATACAGGCGGGTAGGCTGGAGGTGGTAGATGGTCTGAGAAAGGATCTATTAGCAATTTTGAAAAACCTGAGGGTCGACAAGTCCCCTGGGCCAGCTGGGATATATCCAAGGATTCTTTGGGAGGCAACGGATGAGATTGCAGAGCCTTTGGCTTTGATCTTTGGGTCCTCACTGTCCACGGGGATAGTGCCAGAGGACTGGAGAGTGGCGAATGTTGTTCCTCTGTTCAAGAAAGGGAATAGGAATGACCCTGGTAATTATAGGCTGGTTAGTCTTACTTCGATGGTCGGTAAATTAATGGAAAAGGTCCTGAAGGATAGGATTTATGACCATTTGGAAAGATGCAGCTTAATCCGGGATAGTCAACACAGATTTGTAAAGGGTAAGTCTTGCCTCACAAATTTGATTGAATTCTTTGAGGAGGTAACTAAGTGTGTAGATGAAGGTAGAGCAGTTGATGTCATATACAGGGATTTTAGTAAGGCGTTTGATAAGGTTCCCCATGGTCGTCTTATGAAGAAAGTAAGGAGGTGTGGGATGGAGGAAAATTTGGCCAATTGGATAAGTAACTAGCTATCACATAGAAGACAGAGGGTGGTGGTGGATGGAAAACTTTCAGACTGGAGAGCAGTTACCAGCGGTGTACCACAGGGATCAGTGCTGGGTCCTCTGCTATTTGTGATTTTTATCAATGACTTGGAGGAGGGGGGCTGAAGGGTGGGTCAGTAAATTTGTTGATGACACCAAGATTGGTGGAGTAGTGGATGAGGTGAAGGGCTGTTGTAGGCTGCAAAGAGAGATTGATAGGATGCAGAGCTGGGCCGAAAAATGGCAGATGGAGTTTAACCCTGATAAGTGCGAGGTGATTCATTTTGGTAGGAAAAATTTGAATGCGGATCACAGGGTCAACGGCAGGGTTCTGAGGAATGTGGAGGAACAGAGAGATCTTGGGGTTCATGTCCACAGATCTCTGAAGGTGCCACTCAAGTGGATAGAGCCGTGAAGAAGGCATATAGTGTGTTAGCATTTATTAACAGGGGGCTTGAGTTTAAGAGCCACGGGGTTATGCTGCAACTGTACATGTCCCTGGTGAGACCACATTTGGAGTAGTGTGTGCAGTTCTGGTCACCTCACTATAGGAAGGAGGTGGAAGCGTTGGAAAGGGTGCAAAGGAGATTTACCAGGATGCTGCCTGGTTTGCAGGATAGGTCTTATGAGGAAAGGTTGAGGGAGCTAGGGCTTTTCTCTTTGGAACGGAGGATGAGAGGCGACTTAATAGAGGTTTATAAGATGATGAGGGGGTAGATAGAGTGGACGTTCAGAGACTATTTCCTCGGGTGGATGTAGCTGTTACAAGGGGGCATAACTATAAGGTTCAGGGTGGGAGATATAGGAGGGATGTCTGAGTTAAGTTCTTTACTCAGAGAGTGGTTAGGGTGTGGAATGGACTGCCTGCTGTCTTAGTGGAGTCGGACACTTTAGGAACTTTCAAGTGGTTATTGGATAGGCACATGGAGCACACCAGAATGACAGGGAGTGGGATAGCTTGATCTTGGTTTTTGACAATGCTCGGCACAACATCGAGGGCTGAAGGGCCTTTTCTGTGCTGTACTGTTCTATGTTCTACATGTTTTGTGGGGACACCATACCCCATCTGAAAGAGTATGTAAACTCAGTGATGTCACCATATGGCTGATTGATGCTACAAATTAATAATAATAGATTTAGTTTCATATTTTCCCTGTTTCTTCTTTACATTTTCTTCTTCTCCAAAAAAATATCAACCAGAAATGATTCTCGGGAAATCAGTAGTTCTCTGTTACCAAGTCCAGGTGCCCATTTCACGAGTAAGCCCCACGCATTGAGAGGAGGTAGGGTGCTCAAAACACAGCTGTGAATTTTCTCTTCACCCTCTGCGCCCCACCAGCAACCCACCATAGCCCGCCCCTTAAACATTCACACATTTTATAGCAGGAAAGGAATCTGAACCATTTTGTCCTCCCTGTTACAGTGACATTGAAATCAATGTGACTGTTCCCCTCACTGACAAGAGCCATTTCTGCACAGACTGAGGATCAACCGTCAGACTGGCAGGATCTAATGGAGAGAGATTACAGAACCCACATCCGGATTACAGAACCCACATCCGGATTACAGAACTCGCACCCGGATTACAGAACTCACATCCGGATTACAGAACTCACAACATCCGGATTACAGAACCCACATCCGGATTACAGAACCCACATCCGGATTACAGAACTCACATCCGGATTACAGAACTCACAACATCCGGATTACAGAACTCACATCCGGATTACAGAACTCACATCCGGATTACAGAACTCACATCTGGATTACAGAACTCACAACATCCGGATTACAGAACCCACATCCAGATTACAGAACTCACAACATCCGGATTACAGAACTCACATCCGGATTACAGAACTCACATCCGGATTACAGAACCCACATCCGGATTACAGAACTCACATCTGGATTACAGAACTCACAACATCTGGATTACAGAACCCACATCCGGATTACAGAACTCACAACATCTGGATTACAGAACTCACAACATCCGGATTACAGAACTCACAACATCCGGATTACAGAACCCACATCCAGATTACAGAACTCACAACATCCGGATTACAGAACTCACATCTGGATTACAGAACCCACATCCGGATTACAGAACTCACAACATCTGGATTACAGAACTCACAACATCCGGATTACAGAACCCACATCCGGATTACAGAACCCACAACATCCGGATTACAGAACCCACATCCGGATGACAGAACTCACAACATCCGGATTACAGAATTCACACCCGGATTACAGAACTCACACCCGGATTACAGAACTCACAACATCTGGATTACAGAACTCACAACATCCGGATTACAGAACCCACATCCGGATTACAGAACCCACATCCGGATTACAGAACTCACAACATCCGGATTACAGAACTCACAACATCCGGATTACAGAACTCACAACATCCGGATTACAGAACTCACAACATCCGGATTACAGAACTCACACCCGGATTACGGAACTCCCATCCTGCTGCGTGAATAACAAACGATAGTCTGAAGGTACAGCAGGTGATTAGGAAGGCAAATGGAGTGGGCAGCACAGTGACACAGTGGTTAGCACTGCTGCCTCACGGCACCGAGGATTCTTTTTTGTTCCAATTAAGGGGCAGTTTAGCGTGGCCAATCCACCTACCCTGCACATCTTTGGGTTGTGGGGGTGAAACCCACGCAGACACGGGGAGAATGTGCAAACTCCACACGGACAGTGACCAGGGCCGGGATTAAACACAGGCCCTCGGCGCCGTGAGGCAGCAATGCTAACCACTGCGCCACCGTGCCGCCCATCACACTGTTTGTACCTGTAAGGACTTGTTGACCTGTAAAGACTCACATTGCAATCATTCTTCACATTCCAATCCATAATTATCTTGCAATTGTGTCTCTCCTATATATACTGTGATTGTGAACCTTCCTCCACGTCACCTGATGAAGGAGCTGCGCTCCGAAAGCTTGAGATTTCAAATAAACCTATTGGACTTTAACCTGGTGTTGTGAGACTTCTTACTGTGGCCACCCAAAGACGTGCAGGGTAGGTGGATTGGCCACGCTGTGTTGTCCCTTAATTGGAAAAAAAAGAATTGGAGACTCTCAATTTATTTTTAAAAAAGGAAAGTGAAGTTGAGACCATAACTAAATCAGCCATGGTGATATTGAATGGTCGGGTGGGTTTGAGGAGCCGCTGGCTGACTCCTCCTCCTCAGTCCTATGTTCCTATGCTCTGCGATACCAGTCTATTTATGAACTAAATGGCACTGCAGCGTTTAATCGTTCCGGATTGATTCTGAGCGTCTGTTTACTATTGATGCTCACTGCCCTTGATTGGTTAAGCCTGGGTGCGGATTCAGATATACAAAGCTGGAAGCTTCCTGCTCGAAGCAGCTGGAGGCACGAGAGAGCAGACATTTAAACACTGTGAATAAATTCCTGTTATAGATATATAAACTAGTGTGTCATGTCTGCATCGCTCCAAGATATAAATTATACAACACTGCTAACATTGAAACAGACTGTTCTGGAAGCTGAAAATAAAATCAGTCTTGCGTCAATAGCCATTAAAATGTTGCTTGGTGTAACATAGGTCCTGTTAGATATTTTTTTTTTTTTAATTTAGATTACCCAATTATTTTTTCCAATTAAGGGGCAATTTAGCGTGGCCAATCCACCTACTCTGCACATTTTTGGATTGTGGGGGCGAAACCCACGCAGGGAGAATGTGCAAACTCCACATGGACAGTGACCCAGAGCCGGGATCGAACCTGGGACCTCAGCGCGTGAGGCAGTTGTGCTAACCACTAGGCCACTGTGCTGCCCCTGTTAGATATTTTGAGTGCAATTTTTTTTTGTTATAAATTTAGAGTACCCAATTCATTTTTTCCAATTAAGGGGAATTTAGCGGCCAATCCACCTACCCTGAATATCTTTGGGTTGTGGGGGCGAAACCCACGCAGACACGGGGAGAATGTGCAAACTCCACACGGACAGTGACCCAGAGCCAGGATTGAACCTGGGACCTCGGCACCGTGAGACAGCAGGGCTAACCCACTGCGCCACCGTGCTGCCCCTTGAGTGCAATTTATGCTGGATTCTCCATTGCCTGACGCCAATATTGTAATCAGCGATCAGGCGGAGAATCCTTTTTTACAACTGAATCGGGAGTGGCGCCTGTTTTTGGGTGCCCCGCCCCCTCCAAAATGGCATCATCAGGGAGTACGCTGCAGGCCATTGGGACGGCCTCAGGACGTCACCTGTAGGCCCTCCCCTGATACTCCGCCCTTGATGGCGCGGGACATGTGTGCTCTCAATATTTATCAACTTTGCATGGCGGCTGCGGACTGTGTCCAGCGCCCCCTCTGTCGGCGGGGCTGGGGTGGGGGAGGGAGCCATTCCGCTGGCCGGGGGTGGGGCTTCGGTGAGGGTTGGGGGGCCTGGTGGGGGTTGGTCCGGGGTGGCGAGGGGGGGGAATTCAAAGGGACACTATCTGACTGGTCGGGTCCACGTGCAGCCGGTGCCTTGTTGCACGATGCGACCTCTGCAGGTCATCGCCGTGAGCGGCCACGGTCACAGCATCGCCGTGAGCGGCCACGGACACAGCATCGCCGTGAGCGGCCACAGACACAGCATCGCCGTGAGCACGCGCGGCCACGGACACAGCATCGCCGTGAGCGGCCACGGACACAGCATCACCGTGAGCGGCCACGGACACAGCATCGCCGTGAGCGGCCACGGACACAGCATCACCGTGAGCGGCCACGGACACAGCATCGCCGTGAGCATGTGCGGCCACGGACACAGCATCACCGTGAGCGGCCACGGCCACGGACACAGCATCACCGTGAGCATGCGCGGCCACGGACACAGCATCGCCGTGAGCGGCCACGGACACAGCATCACCGTGAGCGGCCACGGACACAGCATCGCCGTGAGCGGCCACGGACACAGCATCGCCGTGAGCGGCCACGGACACAGCATCGCCGTGAGCGGCCACGGGCACAGCATCGCCGTGAGCGGCCACGGACACAGCATCGCCGTGAGCGGCCACGGACACAGCATCGCCGTGAGCGGCCACGGACACAGCATCACCGTGAGCGGCCACGGACACAGCATCGCCGTGAGCGGCCACGGACACAGCATCGCCGTGAGCACGCGCGGCCACGGACACAGCATCGCCGTGAGCGGCCACAGACACAGCATCGCCGTGAGCACGCGCGGCCACAGACACAGCATCGCCGTGCGCGGCCACAGACACAGCATCGCCGTGAGCGGCCACGGACACAGCATCGCCGTGAGCGGCCACGGACACAGCATCGCCGTGAGCGGCCACGGACACAGCATCGCCGTGAGCGGCCACGGACACAGCATCGCCGTGAGCGGCCACGGACACAGCATCGCCGTGAGCGGCCACGGACACAGCATCACCGTGAGCGGCCACGGACACAGCATCGCCGTGAGCGGCCACGGACACAGCATCGCCGTGAGCGGCCACGGACACAGCATCGCCGTGAGCGGCCACGGACACAGCATCGCCGTGAGCGGCCACGGACACAGCATCGCCGTGCGCGGCCACGGACACAGCATCGCCGTGAGCGGCCACGGACACAGCATCGCCGTGAGCGGCCACGGACACAGCATCGCCGTGAGCGGCCACAGACACAGCATCACCGTGAGCGGCCACGGACACAGACACAGCATCGCCGTGAGCGGCCACGGACACAGCATCGCCGTGAGCGGCCACGGACACAGCATCGCCGTGAGCGGCCACAGACACAGCATCGCCGTGAGCGGCCACGGACACAGCATCGCCGTGAGCGGCCACAGACACAGCATCGCCGTGAGCGGCCACAGACACAGCATCGCCGTGAGCGGCCACGGACACAGCATCGCCGTGAGCGGCCACGGACACAGCATCGCCGTGAGCGGCCACGGACACAGCATCGCCGTGAGCGGCCACGGCCACGGACACAGCATCGCCGTGAGCATGCGCGGCCACGGACACAGCCATTCCCCAGATGTTTTTAGCGCGGGAGCCGTGAATTTTACCCGGCGCCACTGCTGGACCCTCATCGGTTCGCAATCGGTGATGGTTCTTCACCGATTTTGGAGTCGTAAAACGCCACTGTTCCCACGCCGGCGTCGACACTTAGCCGCAAAATCAGAGAATCCAGCCCAAGGTGTCCCATTTTGGGCGTGTTTAGCGGCAAAATTAATCTGTGCCCATTTCAACCTCACTGTTAACTGCTCACTTAAATATATCAATATTTCTGTGAGAGAAGTGTAAAAGAAAAATTCTCTAATGATTGCACTATTTTCTTTGGGTAACTGACACTGATTTAGATGTTTGGACACACAGCTCCCCAGAGAGTGTATCAATATTTGTGGGTGGTCCCCTTGTGCTGCTTTGGCTGAGATATTCCAGAGAGAGCCTTTGGGCATTAAATGAGACTTAGACACAGCAGAACAGTTATGGGGTCATTGATTTTGGTGACAGTCAGAACAGTCTCTCAATTCAGTCAGTTTGGATCCTATTCATCCTATTTTGATCCATGGATTATACAGGATATTCTTTCGTTGGCATAAACATAAATATCTGATGGTAAGGTAACCCATGTGATAAAGTGAGCGGCGATGATGGGCGGGAAACCCACCTGTTTAAGCAAATGTTTACAGTGATGAGGGTTGAGGGGTAAATCTTGACCAGAGCACCGTGGAAAACTCCACTGTTTATCTTCAAATCGTGCAGTGGGATCTTTCATATCCATCTGAGCGGGCCAGTTTAATGTCTCACCTGAAAGACGGTTGCTCTGACAGGGCAGCACTCCCTCAGCACGCGCTGGAGTGTCAGCCAGTAGCTGTGTAATGGGGCCTGAATCCACAAACCTCAGAGTGCTATCAATGGCTGACGGCCAAATGGTTTCACCTAAATGGTTCAGCAAAACAAAATGCCACCTTACACAGAGTAAAACAATGTCTGAATGTTCTCATATTCACCAAACATTTCAAACAGATTCAATCTGAAACTCCTGCTTCCTGTTGTTCAAATGTTGGTCAGAGAGCTCAGGACCTCTGACTCATCACAAGCTCAGTGATGTGGCTTCAGATAGTCAGTGCATTTCGAAAAGAAATCTGGGCCCCAAATGGAATCTTCACTTTAACTTTATCAACGGAGCGTATCTTAATTATTGCCCAAACATGTCAAGGCAGGAATGGTTCCTCGATTTGCACGTTAGCGTCTGGCGTAGATCTGCCAAAGTGACTGGGACTGGAAGCTGAGAGTTAGCTCAGAGCCTGTGTCACCTTCGTTAAAGTCCCAACAACAACCCCCCCCCCCAACAAGATGGAAAGGAGCAGTGAAACAGAGGGGGAGGTGAAGGTGGTTGTTCACAGCACCTTCAATGCAGAATAGCTGAAGCACAAAGGAAAATAAAGTTTATTTTTAAGGAAGTTGATCTTAGAAAGAATGGATACTTTTATTTTAAAGTTGCTGGTAGACTCACAGAGAGTAAACAGAAATCTCTTTTTATGTGGTCTGTCGTGTTCCCTATCTCTCCACTGCCGATTCACTGAATTCCTGCCGGCCAACACACTTTGTCAGTAAAAGCTGAACATGCTTAGCACCTCCAATAGCTCCTCACATCTGTGTTTTTGTGATCTTTGACACAGAACAAAGCCGCTCCCTCCCCCTGTTGTAGTAACAGTACACAGTGCACTACAGAATGAAGTAAGATGCAGGCTCACTGATCATGGGGAGGGAGATGGCATCAGGTTACTGATGATCAGCCATGATCATAATGAACAGTGGAACAGGCTCGAAGGGCCGAATGGCCTCCTCCTGTTCCTATTTTCTATGTATGTTTTCTGTATGTATGTGCCACACTGATTTGATATGAATTACCAATGTTATGACTTTTTTCCCGAAAACAACACTAGCAGCCCACATTTTATACTCGACATACATGTTAATCCCCAAAGATCTGCTCCTGGGCCTAGCCAAGGTGGTCACCCATGGGTCCAGGAAGTAGATAACTCTGTCTGCCTGTAGGTCCTCCACAGTGTCGTCTCAGGTGACCCAAGGGAAGGTTTATGGAGAGTCGACCCCTTCACCTGAATCCCTTCGTCACCAGTGGGCCCCACAAAGATGGGATTATTTGGTGGACAACAGGAAAAAGGTGCAAATTAGTTTTATAAGTTTCCTTCCGTTTTGTTCAAAGTTAAAGAAAAAGGTCTATAGCTCACTACAGTCAAGTTGAAGGCACTAGCACATTGAAGGACTATGTCCTAAGTGTTGTCTGCTGCGTGTGTTCAGGACCAGCTGAAGGTGAAATGTTCTGGAGCTGATTGTTCACCTCTTAACTTCGATCGGATTGTGCGATACACACAACAGATAGTCTGCCACATTCATTCTTCCCTCAGTGTACCCGAACAGGCGCCGGAATGTGGCAACTAGGGGATTTTCACAGTAACTTCATTACAGTGTTACTGTAAGCCTACTTGTAACATTAATAAAGATTATTATTATAAAAGCTTGGGCAAAATGCTTACTTCAGCACGATGCAGTTGGTTAACATGCCGCAAGGTTTGTATTTGGGTGGATGACCTGGGATGGGATGAAAACCCTTCCTGATCCGTAATTATCTTGCAAAGTGGTCACAGTTCCCAATTATCTCCCAGTCACTTTACTGACATTTTTTTACAACTTTTCAAAACACCCCTTCTCCACAAGAGGCATCAATTACTCAGGGCTCTGAAGTCTGACCTTTGACTGTTGTTGTTCTGCCAGGTTCTATCAGGGATTTTTACTGAGTTAAACCTGCAGAATCGAATACCCAGCAATTTGCAACAGCAATTTATTTTTTAAATGAGAAAATTACTTTGGATAATACTATTTGTTAAAACAATTTGATTCTTTATATTTAAAAATGCAATTCAGGGCAGCAAGGCGGTTCATGCAATTCAGGGCAGAGAGGCTGGTTTAGCACAGGGCTAAATCGCTGGCTTTTAAAGCAGACCCAGGCAGGCCAGCAGCACAGTTCAATTCCCGTACCAGCCTCCCCGAACAGGCGCCGGAATGTGGTGACTAGGGGCTTTTCACAGTAACTTCATTTGAAGCCTACTTGAAATGAAATGAAATGAAATGAACTTGTGACAATAAATGATTTTCATTTCATTTCATTTCAGGTGGCGCCGAGGACCCGGGTTCGATCCCGGCTCTGGGTCACTGTCCGTGTGGAGTTTGCACATTCTCCCCGTGTTTGTGTGGGTTTCACCCCCACAACCCAAAGATGTGCAGGGTAGGTGGATTGGCCACACTAAATTGCCCTTAATTGGAAAAAATGAATTGGCAGGCGTGACAATTCAGGAGAGGTTATCCCCAAAGGATCTGCCTCATTATGTACGGTTCATCTCACAATAACCTGCATTACTTTTTTAAAAATAAATTTAGATTACCCAATTATTTTTTCCAATTAAGGGGCAATTTAGCGAGGCCAATCCACCTACTCTGCACATTTTTGGGTTGTGGGGGTGAAACCCACGCAGACACGGGGAGAATCTGCAAACTCCACACGGACAGTGACCCAGAGACGGGATCGAACCTGGGACCTCAGCGCCATGAGGCAGTTGTGCTAACCACTACGCCACCGTGCTGCCCAGCAATAACCTGCATTACTAATGAAAAACAAATCAAAATATTAATTCCCAAACTGGTGCGCAGGAACAGAATGGACATCCCAAGGACGTTACACAGGATTGGTCCACTTGTGACATAGTTATCACAAGTTTCCTCTACATGTGAAGCTCATGGGTTTTGCAACCTCACGCCACACAATGGGACAGTTGCATAAATCATTTTTTTACGTCTTTCTATTCATCAATACACTGGTGCGGCAAGCAGTCTGGACCAGCGGTCTGGACCAGCAGGACTATCGCCACCTGCGATTACATAACAAGCCAAGACTGACCACAGATCCCATGGTCATCAGCTGGGTATTCCTTTGCTCTATCTTGAGTCGATGATTGGCCATTCAGTGCGTTATGCTTAACAATCAATGAGTTTAATTTTGTGCCTGTCAGCATTGTCCACAGAACAAATTCCTCTGTGTTCTCTTTCATGCGATTAACCAGTAAATTAACAAGATTTTCCCTTACAGTAAAACAGGAAACAGTGGGACTGAGAGGAAGAATGCAACGTGGGAGGAGCTACAGGCAAAATGGGACTCCTATTTTTTGTACCCCTAACAATGGTTTTGACAGAGTTTTGTCACTTTAAGCTTTGACAGTTGAACATTTCAATAATATAAAAGAACATTAGCTTATTTTATATTTTAACCTCTTTTTATTGCTGTGAAGTGACTTGGTGGCAACGTTCTTTGTCCTGTATTCATTAATTGAGGGCAGCACGGTAGCACAAGTGGATAGCATTGTGGCTTCACAGCACCAGGGTCCCAGGTTCGATTCCCCGCTGGGTCACTGTCTGTGCGGAGTCCCCGTGTCTGCGTGGGTTTCCTCCGGGTGCTCCGGTTTCCTCCCACAGTCCAAAGATGTGCAAGTTAGGTGGATTGGCCATGGTAAATTGCCCTTAGTGACCAAAATAAAGGGGATAGGGTGGAAGTGAGGGCTTAAGTGGGCCGGTGCAGACTCGATGGGCCGAATGGCCTCCTTGTGCACTGTATGTTCTATATATTCAATTTTCAAGTTCTGTACTAGGAAGCGACAATTGTTTTGTTATCTAGACCACTCCCCAAGATCTCTGTGGGTATGATACTAATTTTCCCACACAAGTCTTTGGATAATGTTTTTTAATGAATTTATTTTTTTCCAATTAAGGGACAATTTAGCATGATCAATCCACCTAACCTGCACATCTTTGGGTTGTGGGGGTGAAACCCACGCAGACATGGGGAGAATGTGCAAACTCCACACGGACAGTGACCCAGGGCCGGGATTCGAACCCGGGTCCTCAGCGCCGCTGTCCCAGTGCTAACCACTGTGCCACTGTGCCGCCCTGCCTTTGGGTGATGTTTGAACACAGGAATCCTGGTTGATTCATTTTAAGCCTTTCTTCCCAGAGTGATGTGGAGATTTCCAGCATTGTCCCAGTGTTTCGGTAATTGAGTTCAGCTAACAGCACAGCCTGGTGTTCAGAACTGGGGCCTTCTGCACAAAACAGGTGATGCACTGAACCACTTTCTGAGTTATTAACAAATATACATGAAGATTTGTGGCTAATACAACATTACAATGTGGTACCAACCAGGAACAGCAGCCAGTAATCAATCTGACTCAGCTGTGAGCTAGCATAATGAACGACTGCCGTGTAAGGTACTGTCATTTTTTTCATTGTGCTCCCATGTCCAATTTCAATTGAACGATGAAAGGAAAAATGTCTAAACTTACTAATAAAGGACAGGATTTTCCTCCCTCTCCACGACATGTTCTGCAGCAGCAGAAGGCAGCTCACCTTTGGCTGGCGGCAAGATCGTTCGGTTCTGGGGATCCCCGTTGCATCGACCCCTCACCCCCGGGAACCCTGCAGCCGGGGAACCTGTCAGTGACACCGGAAGATTCCGGACACAACCTTCCCTCCAAGAGATCCACAAAGAGACCCGACGAGATCCATGGGATCTTCGATTCCTCTCCTCCCATCACAAGGTTTCTGAATTTTTTTTACAAGTATAAATATCTTTATTGCGAATAGAACACTTTCTACCAGGTGTGGTCAAGGCTGAGTTAGGCAGTTTGTTAAAAATTCATTTATGGGATGTGGGCGTTGCTGGTTAGGCCAGCAGGTATTGCCCACCACTAATTGCCCTTCAGTAGGTGGTGGTGAGCTGCCTTCTTGAACCGCTGCTTGAGGTGTAGGTATACCCACTGTGCTGCTAGGGAGGAAGTGGAGTTAAGACCACAATTAGGTCAGCCTTGATGTTACAGACTGGCAGAGCAGAGTTGAGGGGCCGAATGGCCTATTACTGCTCCTACCTACTTCTTATGAGGCAGGCCCCCAGGTTTACCCCAGGTGGAACAGTAATCAAACCCTGCATGCTCTGTTGTTGTTACTCTGAAGCACAAGCGAGCTGCCTAGTCAACCCAGGTGGCCAGTCCCTCAAATGTTGGTGAAGCAAATTAATTCCACTTTATAATTAGTTGGGGTCTCCCTTTCCTAAAGACCCATTACCAGCAGCAGCAGCAATGGGGAAAGGTGGCAACGAATTTTAAAGCTTTTCCTGAAGTTCCCACTTTCTTTCTGCCATGATTCTCTTCAGACTAAGTTTCATCTGGAACAACAAATGGAAAAAAATAACATCTGTTGTACAGAAATATGGAAGAGAAAAAGCTAAAAAAAAACCCATCCCGACCCTGGGTCATGGATTTTTCCTTTAATATTTATAAAGAACTTTCTTTTCTGTCGACAGCCCAGTTTTGTAAATCCCCGGTGTTATTGTGAATGGCAGAACTGGCAAGCTTATTTATCTTTCACTTTCAATTGAATATATCCGTCCTGGGAAAAGCATGGGAACATTTCTCTGTCGAGATTTCCTCGTTTATAATGGGCTCCAAGTTCCTTGATGTAACCGCTTGCGAAAGTTTCCTCACTGACAGGACGGCATGCAGCACAGTGGTTAGCACTGGGACTGCGGCGCTGAGGACTCGGGTTCGAATCCCAGCCCTGGCCCACTGTCTCTGTGCCCACAACACAGAGTGCCACATTTTCTTTCCATCGAAGTTCACAAAACAATAGTTTGAACTTTTTTTGGGGTCTCCTTTCCGAGTCTCACTGTCACTTCGGTTCGAAATTAAAAATCTTGGCAGTGTTTGCAAAGTCAATGGAAAATAAAAACTGGTGCAGTCAGGCATCCGATTGGCTACCTGCCTGTTTTGAGCTGCTGGCGGATGTAGTCCGGTTGAGGTGTTTGTCGTCTGCGCCTTGCAGAGGATGTGCCTGCTCACCTCTCCTGTTTTTAGACTTGGGGCAAGCTGGCACAGTGGTTAGCACTGCTGCCTCACAGCGCCAAGGACACGGGTTCGATTCCGGCCTCGGCTGGCTGTCTGTGTGGAGTTTGCACTTTCTCCCCCTGGCGCTGTGGGGCAGCAGTGCTAACCACTGTGCCCCGCCCAGGTGATTGGCGCTGTGGGGCAGCAGTGCCCCGCCCGGGTGCCTGGTGCTGTGAGGCAGCAGTGCTAACCGCTGTGCCCTGCCCGGGTGCCTGGTGCTGTGAGGCAGCAGTGCTAACCGCTGTGCGCCGCCCAAGTACCTGGCGCTGTGGGGCAGCAGTGCTAACCGCTGTGTCCCACCTGGGTGCTTGGCGCTGTGAGGCAGCAGTGCTAACCGCTGTGCCCCGCCCGGGTGCCTGGTGCTGTGGGGCAGCAGTGCTAACCGCTGTGCCCCGCCCGGGTGCTTGGTGCTGCGGGGCAGCAGTGCTAACCACTGTGCCCCGCCCAGGTGATTGGCACCGTGGGGCAGCAGTGCCCCGCCCGGGTGTTTGGCACCATGGGGCAGCAGTGCTAACCGCTGTTCCCCGCCCGAGTGCCTGGCACTGTGGGGCAGCAGTGCTAACCGCTGTGCGCCGCCCAAGTACCTGGCGCTGTGGGGCAGCAGTGCTAACCGCTGTGCCCCGCCCGAGTGCCTGGCACTGTGGGGCAGCAGAGCTAACCGCTGTGCCCCGCCCGAGTGCCTGGCACTGTGGGGCAGCAGAACTAACCGCTGTGTCCCGCCCGAGTGCCTGGCACTGTGAGGCAGCAGAGCTAACCGCTGTGTCACCGTGTCACCCTGGTCCTCTGGGTCTCATTCACTGAAGTCTCTCCAGTCGCTGGCCTGAAATTTGCATCCGTCAGGCGCGCACTCTCGACGGGTTTGGACAGGGCCATGCTGACCGGCCAATAAATGGGCAGCCAGCGTGAACCATGCAGTGGGAATGGAAGAGTGCTGCCAGGGACGGCGGGATGAGGGCGGGTGCCAGGAAAAGGGAGGGTTCCAGCTGGCGCTCCTAATGCGCTCCCTCAGGGGGCAGTTGGTGTGGAGATGCCTCAGGAAGGTGAGACCTGTAAAAGCTAAATTGCAATGAAACAACGATGGAGAGAGTGTCTCAGCCTAACATTCAATCATAAACCTCCGTCCCCACACACCGTTCAAAATTTTATTTCAGCCCAGACATTTCACCTCACCCTGGATTGAGCTAAATTATAACGGTCGCCTGTCCAATCGGCCCATCCTTCAACCATATGGGCCGCATCAGATTGTGTTCAATTGGCCTCTTAATGGGTAAGTTGCCTGCTTGCTTGCTGTGTGCTTCCTACCCTCGTATATGCCCGTCCACCAAAATATTACGCAATGAGGTCAGGAAATGTGTCCGATGTTTTCTCTGCGATTTCATGTGCTTTTGGGCCATGTGCACGCCCACCTGTGCCCACCCAGACCCACCTGTGCCCATGCCTACCCAAGTCCATTCACGCTCACTTGTACCCACCCATTCCCACCTGAGCAATGTACCGATCTGACTGCTGTCTTTGCTCAGCACAGACTGAGTAGTGACACTAGGTGGCAGTATTACAGGTGATTCCAATAACAGCAGAAAACATGACAAACTGGACATTGGTGGGAGTGATAACTGCACACGTCTACTATTTATATCGTGCCTTTGACAACCTCAGGACTTCACGAGTCCCATGAAGCACTTTTGAAGGGCAGTTAATCTTGCAAAGTATGGAACACTCAGAATAAGTATTGATAGTTATTTCCCCATAGTTTCAATAAATGTGTAAATACAGCTTCTATTTTCTGCCACATAATATAAAGGTTCTTTATGAGTACCTGATTGACAATAGTAGACTAATGGAAGTCGAAATAGCATCTCGACGGCTACACTAGAAGGAATTATATTTTTGTTTAGAAGATCACTGTGTGTCACAGAGTAAGACATATTGCTCTATCATTCTCCTCTCCTCCACCTGCCCTAACGGTGCTTCCTTGGGCTGGATTCCACGCTGCCCTTTATCAGTCTTTTCAACAGTCACTCCAGCAAAATCGGCAGTAACGAGTGAGACTTTGTGACAGAGAGCCGAAACCTGGATTTGTCAGATATCCATTCACTTGCCAAGAGGAGGACCTGGACAGCAGTGTCTGGTGCATGGACTCTGGTTGATGTGCCATTTCCACAGGCTGGACAGTTATTACCATCGTGATTGAAGTCAGTAACTTGGCACAGATCAGGGTCAGACCTGTGGACAAATTCCTGTGTTTCTGTTCCCCACTGACAACTGAACTAACCCAATCGAGGGAGCCAAACTTTTTGTATTTTATTACAATTTCCAGACCTCATTATTTATCGCTTGCTGGGATCACATGGGCAACTCCTCATAAACCCTCAATCTGTCAGCTACAGGAACTCCCATCAAATAGTTTGAAGATTTTCTGTTTCTTAGACTATATAAAGTATGCAATAAGAAAGTTCAAAAATTCAATCAAACCTGTTCCTGCCACAGGCCGTGTCCAATTCATCAGGAATTGTACCCTGCCAACATAACCTCCAAAGGGAAAATTCAAAACAAGATACATGACAGTGGATAGAGCAGATCAGTCAAAATGCCGACAATCCATCAATTTCTGTGCATGTGAGGCCTCCCAGTTCACAGCCAACAGCATTGGAACCATCATTCTCCTGGACATCTTCAACACTCAATCTATACTTTTAACCTTTCCTACATTAAAACAGTCACCACAGTCAAACATATTTTGCTGGGTATAATGCGCATTCAGGCGTTCCGAGGTTGTGGAAGGCACTATATAAATACAAGTCCTTTATTTCCCTTGGATATGTGTTTATTTACTTTTTTTCCAAATTAAGGGACAATTTAGCATGGCCAATCCACCTAACCTGCACATCTTTGGGTTGTGGGGGTGAGACCCACGCAGACACGGGGAGAATGAAAACTCCACACGGACAGTGACCCGGACCGGGATCGAACTCGGGTCCTCGCCGCCGTGAGGCAACAGTTCTAACCACAGTGCCACCAGTCCAGCTCTGATTATGAAGGAATCAGAAGAATTTGTTTGGGAAGAAATAACGGAAATTTGAAATAAAATTGCAACATGTGCCGTATGTACAGCTGGCTAAAAACTATCTACAAAAGAACAACAGGGTAATGCACAGTTCTGATGAAGGAAACAGGTTGCAGTGCCAACAACAGAGAATTGCAGCCAACAGTGATTTATTACCTTCTGGATTTCAATTAACATCTGCCTTGTGACTTTCTAACAAAGCTGAAAATGATGATTTGTGATCAGGGCTGATGGGCCATTAACATTCCATTGTTGGGTGGAGACCCTCAGAATGAAAGATGAGCTAATCATTTCCAGCATTTTCAATATCCTGCTCAGATATGTGGCAATTGTAGTTTATTTATATTTTAATAATTCAAAGCCCCTGTTACGATACTAATTGCATTGGTCCCATCAGGGAATGAACTGCCATTGCCTGCAGCTGAAACCCATCACCCATTACCCCCGCACCATTTCACATTCCTTTCCCCAGTCTTCAATTAATGAATTCTAACTTCATCCAGACAGTGATGCTTAACTCTCTGCCTTTATATTCTACAGCCTACCAGGAGCTCCCTCCCCACGGTGTGTTTCTCTGCCCCCCCCTGCGATGTGTCTGCCCCCCCCGCGGTGTGTCTGCCCCCCCCGCGGTGTGTCTGCCCCCCCCCCCCGCGGTGTGTCTGCCCCCCCCGCGGTGTGTCTGCCCCCCCCCGCGGTGTGTCTGCCCCCCCCGCGGTGTGTCTGCCCTCCCCGCGGTGTGTCTGCCCCCCCCCCGCGGTGTGTCTGCCCCCCCCGCGGTGTGTCTGCCCCCCCCGCGGTGTGTCTGCCCCCCCCGCGGTGTGTCTGCCCCCCCCGCGGTGTGTCTGCCCCCCCCGCGGTGTGTCTGCCCCCCCCCCGCGGTGTGTCTGCCCCCCCCGCGGTGTGTCTGCCCCCCCCGCGGTGTGTCTGCCCCCCCCCGCGGTGTGTCTGCCCCCCCCGCGGTGTGTCTGCCCCCCCCCGCGGTGTGTTTCTCTGCCCCCCCCGCGGTGTGTCTGCCCCCCCCGCGGTGTGTCTGCCCCCCCCGCGGTGTGTCTGCCCCCCCCGCGGTGTGTCTGCCCCCCCGCGGTGTGTGTCTCTGCGCTGGGAGGTGGCCGGCCATTGGGCTGGAGGGGGGATCTCCTGGTCTCGCTGCTGTCCACGGGATGTCCCGTTGAATCCACCCCAACGGCGCCGAGAAACCGGGAACAGGGGTGTCGGTCGACCGGAAGCTCCCGCCTGCACGAACAGCCGGAAGTTCTCATCCATTAAATCATTTGTCCTAAGTTTAAAACAGTTTGCAAAGACATGTCATAACAAACATATCCAGGCACTAGAATGGGACAGCACACTCAAACTGCACGGTACCATTTCATTTCATGTCGTCACAGGAAAGACATTACACTGATATCTTTAAAAGTAGGAGGCATTGAATAATCAAAAAGAGGAAACTGTCTTGTTTTTGCAAAGAGAGAATGTTCAACTTCACCGCTGTTTACTTTAAATATAGCTTCGAGCACCCCCCCCCCCCCCCCCCCCCAGAACATTTCACGTTTATAAAACATAGAACATAAAAAAGTACAGCACAGAACAGGCCCTTCGGCCCACAATGTTGTGCCGAACCTTTGTCCTTATGTTCAAGTTTCTTTTTGAAATGGCACAAAAAGAAGACTACACCCTTATATTTAGCTTCAGACCAATTTATAACACCGAGCTTTTATTTCCTGTGAGAAGGAGAATTGAAAGAGGATACAGGCAGTGGCTGTGATACCTGCTGGCGGTGGGGGGTGGGGGGACTCCTGGCCTAATGCAATCCTGTGACAGGAGAAAAAGAGGAACATGGGGCATTTCTTGTTTATATCCAAGTTGAGGATGAACAACAAAGTGCTTTTAGCAAACAAATCCTACAAACAATATCAAAATTCAATGTTTGTTACATTTCCATAATCTGAAGCTCCTTTCACGTTCTTTTTTTTTGCCGTTTCCGTTTGATCAGCCAGGTGTCTGACACACGGAAATCCATTATTTTGTTTCAATGTCTCCAGTTGTGGATATTGAGAAATGTCAAGAACAAGCTGCTGGGTTTCTGTTTGACAAATACGGTGGGTTCCCCTCTCCTCTCCGAAGGGAGATGACCAGCCCACACTGGCCAATATTTTGGAAATGCCAACTATGCAATGGGGCTATCGCTTGAGCTGCAACCGGCCAAAACTACACAGCAAAGCACCAGCGCCGGCCCTAGGGTTGCTGGCGCCCCGGGCAAGCTGAACTTCGGCGCCCTTCGGGGGGGGCCGAGACCGGGGGGCGGGGCCGAGGCAGGGGGGCGGGGCCAAGGCAGGGGGCGGGGCCGAGGGGGGGAGCAAGGGGGCGGGGCCGAGGGGGGCGGGGCCGAGGGGGGGGCCGAGGGGGGGCGGGGCCGAGGGGGGGGCGGACGGGGGGGGGGTGGACGGAGGGGGGGTGGACGGGGGGGGGGCGGGCGGAGGGGGGGTTGGACGGGGGGGGGCGGGCGGAGGGGGGGTTGGACGGGGGGGGTGGGCGGAGGGGGGGTGGCCGGGGGGGGCGGGCGGAGGGGGGGGTGGACGGGGGGGGCGGGAGGAGGGGGGGGTGGACGGGGGGGGGGCGGTCGGAGGGGGCCGCCCGCCCTGGGGGAGGGCGGCCGCCGCGCATGCGCTGGTTGGCACCGGCCCAACTGCGCATGCGCGGGGCCCGAGTCTCTGGCGCCCCCTAGCACATGGCGCCCTGGGCGACTGCCCGAGTTGCCGGTACCTTGGGCCGGCCCTGCAAAGCACTAAAATTGGGCGATAAAGTTCCCGCAGCTCCGCAAACCAGGACTAGCCTATCAGGCTTTAATCTGCAAGGTCATCTGTAGCCAAGTAGGATCTACTCTTCCTGGGTCCATTAATGGGCCTTGCTGACGCAACATCAACAGCTGGCAACAGGCTGTTTAGCACAGGGCTAAATCGCTGGCTTTGAAAGCAGACTAAGGCAGTCCAGCAGCACGGTTCAATTCCCGTAACAGCCTCCCCGAACAGGTGCCGGAATGTGGCGACTAGGGGCTTTTCACAGTAACTTCATTGAAGCCTACTCATCACAATAAGCGATTTTCATTTCATTTTCATTTCATATCTGAATTATGTGATCTCCAGCAGAGAGCTGACCTGGCTTTCAACTCCCAACATCATTGTGATGGAGTCAACTCCATATTTACCAACCCGCTACCAACAGCCCCCCCCCCCCGCCTCCCTTCTCTCCACCCCGCCCACCCCCCGCCTCCCTTTCCCCACTCCCCCCCGCCCCCCCCCCCGGCCTCCCTTTCCCCACTCCCCCCCCCCCCCCGCCTCCCTTTCCCCACTCCCCCCCCCCCCCCCGCCTCCCTTTCCCCACTCCAATCTGCCTCACCCAGGGAGAATAGTCATTGGTTAGTCATCGGGCAACTAACAAAGACAGATTTGAACCCTCACAAGCAGCAGACACAGGGTGTTCCCGCCCAGTGTCAGAGTGAGCAGTATAACACACCGTGAAACTTTTGACAGCATTGCCACCATTCTCCCGATCACAGGCGTTTATGGAATGTATATCTCATGTGTTCAGGATTCAGAAAATATTTCTAATTGGTTTAAATTGCAAACCAACATGAGAAAATCTGATTCCGGAAATCTAACATGGAATCAGAAACTGCTGGAAATGCACAGCAGTCAAATTATCTCACTGGCCAGTTAGTAAATTCATCTATCCACAGACCGAAGGAGCGCTTGTGAGTATGGATGTGAGGTGAGGACAGAAGCAGGCTCTACTTTGAAGCTTCCCAAAGGTGACTTTCCTGCTGATACGTCAGACTCCTATTTATTGACTACAGCTCCGCCTTCAACACCATAATCCCAGCCAAACTCATATCCAATCTCCAAAACCTGGGACTTGCCTCCTCCCTGGATCCTTGACGTTCTGACCTATAGACCACAATCAGTAAGGGTGAACAACAACACCTCCTCCTCAATAGTCCTCAATACCGGGCCCTGCAAGGCTGTGCACTTCATCCCCTACTATACTCCTTGTACACACACGACTGTGTGGCAAAAATTGGTTCCAAATCCATCTACAGGTTTGCTGATGACGTGACCGTAGTGGGTTGGATCTCGAACAACGATGAGTCAGAATACAGAAGGAAGATAGAGAGCCTAGTGGAGAGGTGTAACGACAACAATCTCTCCCTCAATGCCAGCAAAATTAAGGAGCTGGTCATTGACTTCAGGAAGCAAAGTATCGTACACACCCCTGTCTGCATCAACGGAGCCGAGGTGGAGATGGTTGACAGCTTCACATTCCTAGGTGCGCACATCACCAACAATCTGTCTTGGTACACCCACATTGATGCTATGACCAAGAAAGCCCAACAGCGCCTTTACTTCCTGATAAAACTAAGGAAATTCGGCATGTCCACATTGACTTTTACCAACTTTTACAGATACACCATAGAAAGTATCCTATCGGGCTGCATCACAGCCTGGTATGGCAACTGCTCGGCCCAGGACCGCAAGGAACTTCAGAGAGTCGTGGACACATTCCAGTCCATCACATGAACCCACCTCCCATCCATTGACTCTGTCTATGCCTCCCGCTGCCTTGGGAAAGTGGGCAGCATAATCAAAGACCTGTCCCACCTGGGTTATTCACTCTTCCAACTTCTTCCATCGGCAGGAGGTACAAAAGTCTGAGAACACGCACCAACCAGATTCAAAAACAGCTTCTTCCCCGCCAGACTCCTGAATGACCCTCTTATGGACTGAACTGATCCATCCACACATCTTCTCTACTGAGTAGTCCTACACTCCGCATGCTTCACCCAATGCCTACGTCTATGTATTTACATTGTGTATTTAATGTAAGTCCTATGTTTTTCATGTATGGAACGATCTGTCTGGACTGCGCACAGAACAATACTTTTCATTGTACCTCGGTACACATGACAATAAATCAAATCAAATCAAAACATATTCACCATTTGAATATTGATTGAGAGTATAGAGGTCAGGAGCACAGATTTGACTTCGCAGGAGGGCGCCAGTGTTCAGGTCGGTGGTTTGAAGTGTGTCTACTTCAATGCCAGGAGTATACGAAATAAGGTAGGGGAACTGGCAGCATGGGTTGGTACCTGGGACTTCGATGTTGTGGCCATTTCAGAGACATGGATAGAGCAGGGACAGGAATGGTTGTTGCAGGTTCCGGGGTTTAGGTGTTTTAGTAAGCTCAGAGAAGGGGGCAAAAGAGGGGGAGGTGTGGCGCTGCTAGTCAAGGACAGTATTACGGTGGCGGAAAGGATGCCAGATGGGGACTCTTCTTCCGAGATAGTATGGGCTGAGGTTAGAAACAGGAAAGGAGAGGTCACCCTGTTGGGAGTTTTCTATAGGCCACCTAATAGTTCTAGGGATGTAGAGGAAAGGATGGCGAAGATGATTCTGGAAAAGAGCGAAAGTAACGGTAGTTGTTATGGGAGACTTTAACTTTCCAAATATTGACTGGAAAAGATATAGTTCGAGTACATTAGATGGGTCGTTCTTTGTACAATGTGTGCAGGAGGGTTTCCTGACACAATATGTTGACAGGCCAACAAGAGGCGAGGCCACATTGGATTTGGTTTTGGGTAATGAACCAGGCCAGGTGTTAGATCTGGAGGTAGGTGAGCACTTTGGAGACAGTGACCACAATTCGGTGACCTTTACATTAGTGATGGAAAGGGATAAGTATACCACGCAGGGTAAGAGTTATAGCTGGGGAAGGGCAATTATGATGCCATTAGACATGACTTAGGATGTGTTGGTTGGAGAAGTAGGCTGTAAGGGTTGGGCACACTGGATATGTGGAGCCTGTTCAAGGAACAGCTATTGCGTGTTCTTGATAAGTACGTACCAGTCAGGCAGGGAGGAAGGGGTCGAGCGAGGGAACCGTGGTTTACCAAAGAAGTGGAATCTCTTGTTAAGAGGAAGAAGGAGGCCTATGTGAAGATGAGGCGTGAAGTTTCAGTTGGGGCGCTTGATAGTTACAAGGAAGCGAGGAAGGATCTAAAGAGAGAGCTAAGACGAGCAAGGAGGGGACATGAGAAATCTTTGGCAGGTAGGATCAAGGAAAACACAAAAGCTTTCTATAGGTATGTCAGGAATAAAAGAATGACTAGGGTAAGAGTAGGGTCAGTCAAGGACAGTGCTGGGAAGTTGTGTGTGGAGGCTGAGGAGATAAGCGAGATACTAAATGAATACTTTTCGTCAGTATTCACTCAGGAAAAAGATAATGTTGTGGAGGAGAATGCTGAGACCCAGGCTATTAGAATAGATGGCATTGAGGTGCGTAGGGAAGAAGTGTTGGCAATTCTGGACAAGGTGAAAATAGATAAGTCCCCGGGGCCTGATGGGATTTATCCTAGGATTCTCTGGGAAGCCAGGGAAGAGATTGCTGAGCCTTTGGCTTTGATTTTTATGTCATCATTGGCTACAGGAATAGTGCCAGAGGACTGGAGGATAGCAAATGTGGTCCCTTTGTTCAAGAAGGGAAGTAGAGATAACCCCGGTAACTGTAGGCCGGTGAGCCTCACGTCTGTTGTGGGTAAAGTCTTGGAGAGGATTATAAGAGATACGATTTATAATCATCTAGATAGGAATAATATGATTAGGGATAGTCAGTATGGTTTTGTGACGGGTAGGTCATGCCTCACAAACCTTATCGAGTTCTTTGAGAAGGTGACTGAACAGGTAGACGAGGGTGGAGCAGTTGATGTGGTGTATATGGATTTCAGTAAAGCGTTTGATAAGGTTCCCCACGGTCGGCTATTGCAGAAAATACGGAGGCTGGGGATTGAGGGTGATTTAGAGATGTGGATCAGAAATTGGCTAGTTGAAAGAAGACAGAGGGTGGTGGTTGATGACAAATGTTCAGAATGGAGTTCAGTTACGAGTGGCGTACCTCAAGGATCTGTTCTGGGGCCGTTGCTGTTTGTCATTTTTATAAATGACCTAGAGGAGGGCACAGGAGGTTGGGTGAGTAAATTTGCAGACAACACTAAAGTCGGTGGAGTTGTAGACAGTGTGGAAGGATGTTGCAGGTTACAGAGGGACATAGATAAGCTGCAGAGCTGGGCTGAGAGGTGGCAAATGGAGTTTAATGTAGAGAAGTGTGAGGTGATTCACTTTGGAAAGAATAACAGGAATAAGGAATATTTGGCTAATGGTAACATTCTTGGTAGTGTGGATGAGCAGAGGGATCTCGGTGTCCATGTACATAGATCCCTGAAAGTTGCCATCCAGGTTGATAGGGTTGTGAAGAAGGCCTATGGTGTGTAGGCCTTTATTGGTAGAGGGATTGAGTTCCGGAGCCATGAGGTCATGTTGCAGTTGTACAAAACTCTGGTACGGCCGCATTTGGAGTATTGCGTACAGTTCTGATCGCCTCATTATAGGAAGGACGTGGAAGCTTTGGAACGGGTGCAGAGGAGATTTACCAGGATGTTGCCTGGTATGGAGGGAAAATCTTATGAGGAAAGGCTGATGGACTTGAGGTTGTTTTCGTTAGAGAGAAGAAGGTTAAGAGGTGACTTAATAGAGGCATACAAAATAATCAGAGGGTTAGATAGGGTGGACAGTGAGAGCCTTCTCCCGCCGATGGAGGTGGCTAGCACGAGGGGACATAGCCATAAATTGAGGGGTAATAGATATAGGACAGAGGTCAGAGGTAAATTTTTTACGCAAAGAGTGGTGAGGCCGTGGAATGCCCTACCTGCAACAGTAGTGAACTCGCCAACATTGAGGGCATTTAAAAGTTTATTGGATAAGCATATGGATGATAATGGCATAGTGTAGGTTAGATGGCCTTTAGTTTTTGACTTCCCATGTCGGTGCAACATCGTGGGCCGAAGGGCCTGTACTGCGCTGTATCGTTCTATGTTCTATGTTCTATTTGTACTCATACCTGAAGAATGTCCATTTGGAGAAGATACAGAATGCCTGTTGTTGTGGGCCAGGGTTTAGAGAACCTCAAAGTGTATCATGGAGTTCACCTGACCCACAACTTTTAATAGATTGTGGTATGGGGAGTACACGGCCCACTCTACAGGTGTGGTACAGCAGAAATGGAAAAGTATTTTTTAAAGCAAAACAATGTTTTTTCTATGAAATCAAGTTAACCTTTTAAAAACATACAGTGAACATCTCAGCAACCATCAATTCAAATACAACCCCCAAAGAATACAACACTAAGTAATCCTTAAACTTTCCTTTTAACATCCATAAGGCTTCAAAAAAACTTTTAACAGAAGCACATCAGGTTTAAATTCACTACTGAGAACAGTTATCCCTCTGAATTCACCAAATGATCTTTACATGGCAGTCAGAATGGCATTACACCTCCTGCGGCTGACTGGAGCTCCAACACTGAAACAAAACCAAAAAAACACAGACACACCCAAGCTTTTCTCAAAGTGAAACTTAAAAACAGAGCCAGAGCTCAGCTCCACCCACACTCTGACATCACTGCAGCCAGAGCTCTGCTCCACCCACACTCTGACATCACTGCAGCCAGAGCTCAGCTCCACCCACACTCTGACATCCCTGCAGCCAGAGCTCAGCTCCACCCACACTCTGACATCACTGCAGTAACATGAGGAGGCAGCCATTCCTTAAAGTGACACTCTCATGACACTGTGAGAATGCTGAAATTGTATTCCATATTATATACCAATGGTGATTTGGAGTCATTCACTATTTGAAATGATTGTCATGGACCTTGTTTATGAAAAGGCTTCCTCGTTGTTGTATGTGACCAACAGTGAGAAGTGCAAGTCACAATGATATCAAGGTAGACAATACAGTCAGACATGGCCACAGTATGTTACCCTTCGATGTAATCATTCACATAATGACAAATTTTCATAGAATTTACAGTGCAGAAGGAGGCCATTCGGCCCATCGAGTCTGCACCGGCTCTTGGAAAGAGCACCCTACCCAAGGTCAACACCTCCACCCTATTCCCATAACCCCACCAACACTAAGGGCAATTTTGGACACTAAGGGCAATTTATCATGGCCAATCCACCTAACCTGCACATCTTTGGACTGTGGGAGGAAACCGGAGCACCCGGAGGAAACCCACACACACAGGGGGAGGACGTGCAGACTCCGCACAGACAGTGACCCAAGCTGGAATCGAACCTGGGACCCTGGAGCTGTGAAGCAATTATGCTATCCACAATGCTACCGTGCTGCCCTCTTATAAAAGCATTCAGTACCATACTGCTCCTATGAAACATGCTCACTTAAAAAGCCAAGCATTAAAGAGATCTTATTGTGATATTTAATGGGTGGAATTCTCCGCTCCCGGGAAAAATCGGGAGGGCCGTCGTGAACTCGGCCGATTTTCACGACGGCCTCGGAGGCCGCTCCTCGCCCCCTATTCTCCCCTCCCGGTGGGGGTAGGAGCGGCGCTCCGTAACTCTCGGCCGCCGGGCGGCACGCCGGGAGTGACGCGACGGCGGCGCCTATGTGACGTCAGCCGCGCAAGCGCAGGTTGGCCAGCTCCAACCCGCGCATGCGCGGCTGACGTCACAACGGCTGACAGCTCGAACCCGCACATGCGCGGTGGCCGTCTTTCCCCTCAGCCGCCCTGCAAGACGTGGCGGCTTGATCTTGTGGGGCGGCGGAGGGGGAATAGTGCGTCCGATTGAGACGCCGGTGGGCACCGATCGCGGGCCTGTCCCCTCCCGAGCACAGTCATGGTGCTCATTCCCCACCAGGCCCCCTACAAGCCCCAAAACGGGCATCTCACGGCGATTTCACGACGACAGCGACCAGGTGTGGTTGCTGCCGCCATGAAACGGTCGCAAACGGCAGGCCGCTCGGCCCATCCGGGCCGGAGAATCGCCGGTCGCCGTGAAAAATGGCGAGCGGCGATTCTTCCGAGCCGGGGGGGGGGGGGGGGGGGGGGGGGGGGTGGGAGAATCGCGGGGGGCGCCAGGGGGTCATGAAATTAGTCGGGGGGCCCTCCCGCGATTCTCCCACCCGGCGCGGGGAGCGGAGAATCGCGCCCAATGTGTCTGTCTTCTCAGCTGTTAGTATTGTTTTCAGCACTGTTGATTGGCACTTCACAGCGCCAGGGTCCCAGGTTCAATTCCCTGCTGGGTCACTGTTTGTGCGGAGTTTGTAAATTCTTCCCCGTGTCTGCGTGGGTTTCCTCCGGTGCTCCGGTTTCCTCCCATAAGCCCTGAAAGACGTGCTGTTAGGTGAACTGGACATTGTGAATTCTCCCTCTGTGTACCCGAACAGGCGCCGGAATGTGGCGACTGAGGGATTTTCACAGTAACTTCATTGCGGTGTTAATGTAAGCCTACTTGTGACACCAATAAAGATTATTATTATTATTACATAAAAAGCTTCAATCACCACAAGTGACTCCAAGTAAATGTATTTAAATCCCTCATCCATGCCTTTACTCGACTGTGCCAACACCCACTCCTGAGCAGCCTTCCACATTCTACCCTTTGTAAACTTGACGTCATCCAAATCTCTGCTGTCTGTGTCTAACTCACATTAAACCCTCTTCCCCATTGTCCCCGTGCTCGCTGACCTACACCAGCTCCCAGTAAAGCTACGCCTGGATTACTCTGTAACCTCCTTCAACTCCCGCGTCCCTCCGAAATAACTGCATTCATCGCATTTAGGATTCCTCAGCAAGCACAATTTTATTTTATTTTTTTTAAATTTAGAGTACCCAATTCATTTTTCCTAATTAATGGCAATTTAGTGTGGCCAGTCCACCTCTCTCGCTCTCTCTATCCGTCTCTCTCTCTCTTTCTTTCGCTGTCTCTCTCTCATCTCTCTCTCTCCCCCTCCCTCTCTCTCTCTCTCTCTCTTCCCTCCTTTAAATGGCTCCTTAAAATCACCTCTTTGACCAAGTTTCTGATCATCACCTAAAGAAGCCATAACACTCATGTGAAGCCTATTTTATTGTGTTGTATCCCCATTTACCCTGTGTCCTTTCCTTGGCTAATGCTTTAGGAGTGGGGCAATCTGCCTTGATCTCCTCCCCACTCAGTTTCTGATCAATCAACTTCTCTGTGGATCTGAACCAAAGTTCTAGTTTCTCAGGTGCTGCTCTCTCCACCCTCCCCGACACTCCCCCTCTCTGAACTCCATTTCCCCAGGGAGATTCTCAAATGCATCATTTCCAACAGCTTCACAACGATCTCTTCCTATTTGCCCGGATTTTAAGCCTTGAGGTGGGAATCAGGAGTCGGGTATTTCCTGATCATGGTCCTGCCTGCCAGTGCCTGCACTCGCTATTCTCATAGTTGGGTGGCAGAGATGGACTGGAGTATCTGGAGCCACCTCCTGAAGCAAGCCAGAGGTGGGAAGGGAGATGAACGGATGGGATTCTGACTGGTTAGAAGCCCATTCACTGGGACATTGTCGCAGCTCTGCAATGTTGAGCACCCAAACCCTCACTCCTCATCCCCTCATTCACTCATCCACCCCCATGCCTCACATATAGGTCCAATATCCTTCATATCCCCATGTCACTCCATGCCCCCTCATATTGCCCATGACTCAACATATTCCCCAATCATCCATTACCCCCCCCCAAAGCATCCCCCATACCCACTCACACAGTTTCCACTGTAGGCAGAATTTGTAAGCCTTATTTGGCAGTATTTCAAATGCCCATGAAACTGTCAAAATTAATAAACAGCCATTCAAACACTCCTTGGAAAAAAAGGTTTAAGTCTATTAAATGCTCACAAAACTATCAAAATAAATGAACAGGCATTAAAAACCACTTCAAATAAACATAATTCTCTCAGTAGTTCATAAAACTATCAATCAGATAAAGCTTAACGTCCCTTCACAGCAGAGTAAACAACTGCACGGAGCCAAATCCATTAGTGAGTTTTGGAACTCAACCAGGCATTCAAAATGGGATTCATCATACAATTGTATAAACAAGGGCTCAAGGGCTGAAACTATTGAAGCAGGCTGATCAGGTAATCATCTGACTCTTCAGATGCTGACTTCTTTGAATGTCAGAAATCAGGTCCCACCCTGGGACTCCACTCCACCTCGGATGGACGCATGAAAATCCAGCCCCTCCAGTCCAATTTCACACAACTGAGCTGACCTTGGTCATCATCACAAACATCTTGTATGACGGCGCTCGTTATTCTTCTTTGTCGTCCTTGACAACATTAATTTGCTGAATCCCATGTGTATCCTCTATCAGCTTCGCCCAGCTCCAAGCGACCGCCTTTCTATAGTTACACTCATATTTTTCTGAACGCAGCCATTTCATATCCAGCAATGGCTTCTTTTCCCACCTTTACACTGTCCCCTCTGGAAATTCCCCAGGGATCTATCTTTGGCTCCCTCCTTTCCATTATCTAAATGCCATCTCTTAGCAGCACCACTTGAATCTCCCAATCACCATTATCCAATATGTGCTGTCAGACCAACTGGCAGAAGCCTCAATTTCCTCCTTATTAACAGTGAAAAGATCAAAAAGCAATAATGTCTGGCTGCCCATAAAAAAAACCTGTTCTCCTGCTGCTGATCCCATTCCTCTCCTAAACAACTCACTCAGATGGAATTATATGGTTCATAACATTAGTGCTCCTTTAACTCTGAGATGTGTGTTAAACCCCACATCCTATCCATGAACAAAACCACTATTTCCATCAGCACAAATTATCTCCCTCTAAAACTCGGACAATTGTTTTATTATCTCTCGACTTCATGGGGTGAAGTTTAACACCCAGAAACAGGTGGGTTGGGTTTAGGTCAGATGTTGCTATTTTAATTATTTGAAACCTGACCACAGACTGCCTCCGGGTTTATTAAAGGCGGTTCAAGGGGTAAGCAGTCAACCATTCCCGGATGGCAAGTTGGCAATTGAAACGTTTCAGTGAGGCTGCCAGCCTCTGCTTTAACTTGCTTTGTGAATTCAATAATGACCAGCTGCATTTCCCGGGGAAGCCTGGCAATGGAAGGGAGGCCTGGGCATTTTCTTTATGCAGCATTTCTTGTGGGCCAGATGGAGCCACGGAGCTTCTGACCCAAATGTCCCCCAGGCTCCCATCCCATACAAAGCCCCCTGGAGTCGGGACTGGACCACACCCCAGCTCCAAGATCAGACACGCACCTCCCATTCCCCACTCGCAGGTGTTCCAAAAACCTGCTCCAGATATCTCCTTACTGGAGTGGAAGGAGAGTCTGCCAATCAGGGTAGGCTATCGGGATCTGCATTTCCTGTCTGAAACTCCATACCCCCCACTTACATAACCCACATTATTAATATTTCCAGTATTCTAATACTCCCCTGCCACCCTTAAACTTCCAATGTGTCCAAAATTTCTGCACCCTGTCTTACACTAAATCATACTCACCTATCACCAACATCCCCACTGGAAAACACCAATTCCTGTTCTTAAATTTAAGTATTTTTAAAAATTTAGACTGCCCAGAACATTTCTGTTCCAATTAAGGGGCAATTTAGCGTGGCCAATCCACCTACCCTGCACATCTTTGGGTAGTGGGGGTGAAACCCACGCAAACACGGGGAGAATGTGCAAACTCCACATGGACAGTGACCCAGAGCCAGGATCGAACCTGGGACCTTGGCGTTGTGAGGCAGCAGTGCTAACCACTGCGCCACCATGCAGCCCAAAATTTAAGCATTAAATGTAAGCTCCTCAATTGTGTTTTTAAATCCCTCCCAAGAGGGAAGGAGCTCCAACCTTCTTCGTACCCTTAGAACCCCCCCCCCCCCCTCCCCCCCCCACCCCCCCCCACCTCGACTTCTGAGTGACAGTTTAGCAAAGGTTAACCGGTGAGATTGCGTTTTCCAGGTTTCCACGTCCCTCGCCAGTAACGTCCAGAAAGAGCGGGAAATTAATTTAAATACGTTTTAATACAAATACCGAGCTTTGGGTCATTGTCTGTGTGGAGTTTGCACAAATGCCACATGACCCCCCTCACTGAATATTCATACCCCACTGACGTCACGTCAACGAGATTTACAACAGGTTGTGAAAAAGGTGAATCAGTCGATGGTTTACTGGTGGAATCAAAGAACCCAGTTTATTTAACCTTCGTACAGCCCGTGTGCTTAAACCCCATTGTTACATTTTGGAGACAACGTCACTTATACACTGTCAGTAACTCATTAATTTATTACAATGGCTAAAGCAGAAAATATTACTGACACTCAGCTGGGCTGCCCTCCAATAATCATATCATTTGGCAAATAAGTCGTCCCAAAACTACGCTCAAACGTCTTCTGATTTCAAATTAAATTGAAGGATATATGGGGCAGGTGGTGGTGTAGTGATATTGTCGCTGCACGAGCAATCCAGGGATCCAGGGTAGGGACCTGGGATCGAATCCCACCTCAGTAGAATTAAATGTCTAACGGTAACAGTGAATCGCTTCTGGTTTTAATGCACCTTTGAAGAAGGAAATCTGCCATCCTAATCTGGTCTGGCCCACATGGGACTTCAATGTGGTTGACCTTTAACTGTCCTCTGAAATGACCGAGCAAGGGCAAGCTCAAGGGCAATTAGGGATGGGCAACAAATGCTGGCCCAAAAACAATGAATTGTTCACAAACAGAAGTGGATAAAGTTTTAGTTCGAGAAGGAACTCGATGCCGACTCCATTGTTTTCTCTGTTATGTTTTTGTTAAACAGAAAGTCACGAGAATCACAGTTGGCAGCAACTTCTAACCGTGGAAGTGAGGAGTTTTGGTGAAGGTTTGTCCACATTCTGTACACATCAGCATCCCTGATTCAGTAACAATGTGACTTTCATCTTCAGGGGCTGCAATTCACTGACTTGGGATCAATTCAACTTTCCAATATTTGGCTCTGGGATGGAATTTCTCCTCCATGCAAGGGCGGAAAATTCCATTCCTGAAACCAATGTGAGATCCTACTCGAGGCACATTATTTACCTGAATGATGAATGTCTCCTCCACAAAAATGTGTCTTATTGCCGAGCAAAGAAATATGTTTCTGTAGATTAATCAGGGTGACTGCAGGAAATACTCATGCTTTAGCCTCACTGCACATTTCATTGCACATAACACATGTCAAACCCCCCTTGAGACTTCCATCAAAGTGAATGATCAGCAAGCAGGCAGCTAATGGGACTTCCCTAAACAGCTAATGTTGCAAATCACAATTCCAATCCTCCTCCCACGCCCAGTGGTGCACTCAGGCAGGCTTTTGTCAATTTCCAGACCAGGATTCTGTTTCTGGAACAGATCGCTAGTCTATCGCCAGGAGCTTATAGCTTGAGGGGTTCCCACTCCACATCGAGTGTGGCTGACCAGGAATCTCTCCCACTCGTACCGCCAGCCATTGGTGTGATTGGAAGGATTTGCAGGTTGGCACTCGGCTCGTTTGGCCGCGTTGTGAACACACCTTCCTTGGCCATCAAGTCCTGGGATGGAACTCGAACCCGGAGCATCCGGCTCAGAGGCAGGGTCGCTCTTCACTGCACCACAAGACCTCCTTCAAGTCACAACACGAGTGCTGGAACCCAGCTCTTTACAGGTCAACCCAATTCAACATTAGTCCAGCCAAGAAAAATTGCAAGTTGTGCAGGAATGCCCTACAAAGCATTAGAACCCAGGGTATAGCTCATTCACCAGCTGCGATAAGAAATACATTTTCCGGGGCAGCACGGTGGTGCTGCCAAGGTCATCCCCCCACACCCCCACTACTTGCCTTTAAACAACCGCGCAACCTCAAACAAACCATTGTTTGCAGCAAAATACCCAGCCTTCAGAACAGCAACCATGACACCACACAACCCTACCAGGGCAATCTCTGCAAGACGTGCCAGATCATCGACATGGGTACCACCATTACACGTGTGAACACCACCCACCAGGTACATGGTACATACTCGTGGGTCACGGCCAAGCTTGTCTATCTCATACGCTGCAGGAAAGGATGTCCGGAAGCATGGTACATTGGCGAGGCCATGCAGACGCTGCAACAACGAATGAACGGACATCGCGCGACAATCACCAGGCAGGAATGTTCCCTTCCAGTCGGGGAACACTTCAGCAGTCAAGGGCATTCAGCCTCTGATCTCCGGGTAAGCGTTCTCCAAGGCGGCCTTCAGGACGCACAACAACGCAGAATCGCCGAGCAGAAACTTATAGCCAAGTTCCGCACGCATGAGCACGGCCTCAACCTGGACCTTGGATTCATGTTGCATTACATTCACCCCCCACAATCAGGCCTGGGCTTGTGAAGTCCTACCAACTGTCCTGGTTTGAGACAATCCACACCTCTTTAATCTGTGATTATCCCTTTCTCCAGTTGCTCCATCTGGACCCGTAAAGACTTAATTACCTGCAAAGCTATGCATTCAAGGCATCATTTTGCATCTTTGACTTTGTCTATATATATGTTTCTGAAACCCACCTCTTCATTCACCTGAGGAAGGAGCAGTGTTCTGAAAGCTAGTGAATCGAAACAAACCTGTTGGACTTTAACCTGGTGTAAGACTTCTTACTGTGCTCACCCCAGTCCAACACCGGCATCTCCACATCATGCATAGACTAAACATTTGTTCCAGTTTGTTTTTGAAGGATATTTCCTTAAAATCTAATAACAGACCAGTTCAATAATATTTCACTAACAGTTTAATAATATTTCACCAACCCTTACCCATTTTGGGAACCCCATGTGAGCAACTAGCAATCCCAGATTAAATCTCGTATGGTTAAAGGCAAAGTAAAGCCCCTCTACTCTGCCCAACAATGTGCTAATTCCAGCCTCAACAAAGCAGCTCATAATACAGCAGACTGTTTATCTTCATTTTTAAAAACTAGTAACAATACCTTATCTGCAGTTTCTCTCAGTGAAGATGGTCAGGGCAAAAATTTCGAATTGCATCAGAAGCAGGAATGCTAGAAAATCGGTATTGTTGCCAAATTTGTTTGTTTTTGACAAGTTTGTTTTTAAAAGTGACCCTGTAACACGTTTAGCAATTCGCACTCCCGATCCATCTCTTCCTATTTTCCAGATACATGAGACAAAACTTGATGGGCAATTTTCCACACTGTCAACGTGGAACTGCTTCATCCCTACCACACAAAAGGAGAAATCTCAAGGATGCTACCCATTTTCC